>NC_064411.1:58805000-58807500 GCF_023375975.1 Astyanax mexicanus | reverse complement strand
TCACATCCCATTACCCATGACCTCAAAATCACATCCCATTACCCATGACCTCAATGACATGACATGATCTGTGGTGGTGGTGGAGAAGAGCTGACTTCAGAAACTTCCAGTCTGGCCAGACAGAGGACATGAGAGCCTGAGGGTCCAACATCCCTCGGTATCGGGTCAGACAGGTGGGCAGTCAGTAACTCGGAGGAAGGCAGAGAGATGGAATTAGTTTTGACTGGATTTATGTAAAACTGAGAATATAAAACATTATCAGAGTGTGGCAAATGACTCCGGCAGATCTAAATAAAACAGCCTAACTAAAGGCAGAGAGCCAGAAGGTAACATAGACATGGAGGCTCCCTGAAACACTGGCATCCACCCACTCCACCGTCCACAAACCTGAGTGACCGTGTGCAGTGGGAGAACAACAGCACCAGCATCTCAGTTTACCACAATTTCCTCTGTCCATGAACCCCCGAATCTGCAGCCTTATCTAAAGGGAAAACATTAATTACCAAAAGCTAAACTAAACAAGTAAGTTTTCAGTCTAGACTTAAAGATTGAGACTGTGTCTGAGTCCCGAACATATTCGGGGAGATTATTCCAGAGTTGAGGCGCTTTATAAGAGAAAGCTCTTCCTCCTGCAGAGCTCCTCTGAATTTTAGGAACTACTAATAAACCAGCACCCTGAGATCTGAGTAATCGCGGTGGTTCATAACAGGAGATGAGGTCTTGTAAATACTCAGGAGCGAGTCCGTGTAGGGCTTTATACGTTAACAGGAGAATTTTATAGTCTATGCGGAATTTGACTGGAAGCCAGTGCAGTGCTGATAGTACTGGACTAATATGGTCAAATTTTCTAGTTTTAGTAAGGACCCTGGCTGCAGCATTTTGAACTAGCTGAAGTTTATTTAAGTTACTGCCGGAACATCCAGACAGTAGCGCATTACAATAATCTAGCCTTGAGGTAATAAAGGCATGTACTAATTTTTCTGCGTCATGCAGTGATAGGGCATTTCTTAGCTTGGCAATATTACGGAGGTGTAGAAAAGCTGTTCTAGTTACATTAGATATGTGTTTATCGAATGCTAGATCTGAATCTATGATAACTCCAAGGTTTTTAGCTGCTGAACCAGGGGTGGCTGAGAAGTCAGCCAGATTTAGCATTAAGTCTGATAATTTATTTCTAGCAGCTTTGGGGCCTAATAGGAGAACTTCTGTTTTATCACTATTTAATAGGAGGAAGTTGTGCGACATTCATGATTTTACATCTTCTACACAATCCTCGATTTTCTTTAATCTCACTCTGTCATCAGGTTTGGCTGATATGAGACACTAATGTCTGTGTGTTGAGTTATTTTCTGAGGACAGTAAATCTATACTGGTAAATAATCTGAATTATATCACAGTTTAATTACTATAAAGTTATCTCATGAAAAGATATAACTAATGATTGTAAGTCATGTTTTCTCGCTGTTGTTTTTTGTTGTTTCAGGTTTCTGATGGATTTGGAGCACAGGATCGAGGAGTCGCTGCTGATCTCAGACGTGTGTGACATCGTTTATCATCACGCTGTCAATTATTTCCACGTCTTCATCAGTTACGTCATTAACCAGGTCTACCAGGAGAAGAACTACCGCCGCATACTGTAAGTGTGTGTGAGTGTCTATAGTGTGTGTGTGTGTGTGTTTGTGTGTGTGTGAGTGTCTATAGTGTGTGTGTGTGTGTGTGTGTGTGTGAGTGTGTGAGTGTCTATAGTGTGTGTGTGTGTGTGTGTGTGTGTGTGTGAGTGTCTATAGTGTGTGTGTGTGTGTGTCTATAGTGTGTGTGTGTGTGTGAGTGTCTATAGTGTGTGTGTGTGTGTGTGTGAGTGTGTGAGTGTGAGTGTCTATAGTGTGTGTGAGAGTGTCTATAGTGTGTGTGTGTGTGTGAGTGTGTGTGTGTGTGTGTGTGAGAGTGTCTATAGTGTGTGTGTGTGTGTGTGAGTGTGAGTGTCTATAGTGTGTGTGTGAGTGTCTATAGTGTGTGTGTGTGTGTGAGTGTGTGAGTGTGAGTGTCTATAGTGTGTGTGTGAGTGTCTATAGTGTGTGTGTGTGTGTGTGTGTGTGTGTGTGAGTGTCTATAGTGTGTGTGTGTGTGTGTCTATAGTGTGTGTGTGTGTGTGAGTGTCTATAGTGTGTGTGTGTGTGTGTCTATAGTGTGTGTGTGTGTGTGTCTATAGTGTGTGTGAGTGTGTGAGTGTGAGTGTGTGTGTGTGTGTGTGTGAGTGTGTGAGTGTGAGTGTCTATAGTGTGTGTGTGTGTGTGAGTGTGTGAGTGTGAGTGTCTATAGTGTGTGTGTGAGTGTCTATAGTGTGTGTGTGTGTGTGTGTGTGTGTGTGTGTGTGTGAGTGTCTATAGTGTGTGTGTGTGTGTCTATAGTGTGTGTGTGTGTGTGAGTGTCTATAGTGTGTGTGTGTGAGTGTCTATAGTGTGTGTGTGTGTGTGTCTATAGTGTGTGTGAGTGTGTGAGT
>NC_064411.1:58745000-58780000 GCF_023375975.1 Astyanax mexicanus | reverse complement strand
CATCAACCATGACACCCAGGTTCCTAGCAACCTTTGTCGGTGAGAGAGAGAGAGAGTCGATGGTTATGGCAAAGTTGTGTTGAATAGAAGGTTTTGCTGGTATTCTCCTCTATACCCAGCCAATAAATCTCCAACACAGCAAAATTAACACACACACACATATAGGGTGTATATATATATATAGGTCCTCAAAGGTGTATACCCCTGTGTATGAGTGGTTGAGTTAAAGTGGATTTATTGCTCAGTGTTTATCTGAAAATAATACAGGGTTTAACCGCTTCTGTATGTCGACGTGGTGATGAGTGCTGCAGGTTTTGCGATTCTGTAATAAATAGTAAATAAAGAATAATAAATAATAAATATATGGGGTTAAATATAAAAGCAGGGCTCGTCCGGGATTTGAACCCGGGACCTCTCGCACCCAAAGCGAGAATCATACCCCTAGACCAACGAGCCGCTCTGCATTTCCGCCACGCGCTGCTGTATATAAACTATATAAACTCACTGTTTTAATCATATTTATAATATGTGTGAGATTACACACGCAGAAATATAGTTAATAGCTGTTTTTAAACCACTGTGGTTACTGTAAATACGACAAATACTGTTAATAATATAAATACTGTAAATAGAGTAAATACTGAGAGCAGACTAGGTCTAGTTCTTCTGTAGCAAAAATTAATTATCCCAGGAAAGCTAACTTAACTTTTTACAAGAAAAATAAAGACATAAATTGTTTTGGTTAATATAAGTTAGATAATCATTTAAACAGTAAATGTATTTAGTGTTTAAACGGTTAAACAGACAGATTTAAGGTTGTAATGAGGGTTTATGTGTGTGAATGGTATTCAGTGTAAACTGTAGTGGATTAAACTGAACAATAGAGGGCGGTGTGGGTCAGGATCCTAAAGCTCCGGTCCGTCAGAACCAGAACCAGAACCGGTACAGTGATTACTGGTCCCAGAGTCCTCCTTTAAAACACTGAATATCAGATTTAACCGGATCTGTGGAGTTTATAGTTTATTAAATATTATAAATCTGTATGAAGAGCGGATCCAGCAGGTGCTGTAGAGACCGGGTTCCTCAGCTCTTTACAAAATTAATATTTAATATATTTAATATATTTAACATTACAAAATTACTCTGTAAATGTTATATTTTATGTGTTTAATTACTGTAGTCTGAGGAACTACGTTTTTGTAGTAATAGCTGAGGAGCTAAAGCTAAGGAGCTAACACTGAGGAGCTAAAGCTAATGAGCTAACGCTGAGGAGCTAAAGCTAAGGAGCTAACGCTGAGGAGCTAAAGCTAATGAGCTAAAGCTGAGGAGCTAACGCTGAGGAACTAAAGCTAATGAGCTAACGCTGAGGAGCTAAAGCTAAGGAGCTAACGATAACTAAAGCTACTGCTGTAGCTTTCTGTGCATTAGCTCCTCAGCGTTAGCTTCTCAGCGTCTGCCTGGTGCAGTTTAGATTGTGAAAAATAACGTAATGTTTAAATATTTGAAGTATTTTACCTGGTGTTTTTTAAATAATAATAATTAATCATTTTTAATAATATTTCTAATAATTGCACTATAAGCTTTCATTATTTAATTCTAAGAGTTTATTTCTGAATGTAGTTTAAGATATGAGTTTATGAGCGATTTTGCAGGATAGTATTAGTGCTAACTAAAACAACAAACATGCTAACTGAGCTAGGCTAACACATTGTAGCTAGTGTTGCTATCAGGCCTAAATTATATTTCTGGTGAATTTAGTGAATAGTGGGAAATAAAGCTTAATTTAAAGTGATGTTGTTTAATTAATCAGTAGTAATAGAGTCACAGATCTGAGTTTAAGCTGAAAACTACAAAAAATCTCAATAAACAGCTTATTAACCTACAACCTATTAGCCTTTAATATTCATTATCTATAATATTCATTATTTATAATATTCATTATTTATAATATTCATTATTTATAATATTTATTATTTATAATATTCATTAACTATAATATTCATTATTTATAATATTCATTAACTATAATATTCATTATTTATAATATTAATTATCTATAATATTCATTAACTATAATATTCATTATTTATAATATTAATTATCTATAATATTCATTATTTATAATATTTACAGTTTCTGCAGCAAATGTTATATAAAGGGTTTAACACAGACACACACACCGGTTAGCATTGGCACACAGCAGCAGGTCTGATGTATTTCCTACTGACAGTTATGAGTGTGTTAATCTAACTGCTGCTACATTACACCACACACACACACACTACACTCACACACACTTCTCTGATTGGCTGTAGAACTCTGATGCAACAGTTCTGTTAAAACTCTGTGATTCTCCTGCAGCTTCAGTTTCAGCTCTTCTTACAGGTGAGTTCTAACATTCTGATCCAGAAATATATTTATATATTTATATATTTCTGTTTTATATTCATAATTCTCTGTGAGAGCTTATTAATCAGGATTTTATTAATCAGGATTTTATTAACCAGGATTTTATTAATCAGGGTTTTATTAATTAGAGTTTTATTAATTAGAGTTTTATTAATCAGAGTTTTATTAATCAGGGTTTTATTAATCAGGGTTTTATTAACCAGGATTTTATTAATCAGGGTTTTATTAATTAGAGTTTTATTAATTAGAGTTTTATTAATCAGAGTTTTATTAATCAGGGTTTTATTAATCAGGGTTTTATTAACCAGGATTTTATTAATCAGGGTTTTATTAATTAGAGTTTTATTAATTAGAGTTTTATTAATCAGAGTTTTATTAATCAGAGTTTTATTAATCAGGGTTTTATTAATTAGAGTTTTATTAATTAGAGTTTTATTAATCAGAGTTTTATTAATCAGAGTTTTATTAATCAGGGTTTTATTAATTAGAGTTTTATTAATTAGAGTTTTATTAATCAGGGTTTTATTAATCAGGGTTTTTGGATCAGTGTGGAGAGAGATGGATCAGCAGAACCGATCGGATCAGGTAACACGAACCGGATTTTAAGGACATACACTATGATGCCAAAAGTCATGGGACAGAAATGGAGTGTGTGTGTTTGTGTATGTGTTTTCTGGGTTCTGCAGATGAAGAACAGTGTGGGGACCCGAGGTCAGGGGGAGGAGCCTGCAGCTAAACCGGATCACAGCGAGTGGAACCAAGTCTGTAAGAACCTTCAGAACAGAACCACAGAACCACACACACACTGTTACTCACACTCACTGTGTGTGATGTGTGTGTTTGTGTATAATGTGTGTGTGTGTGTGTGTATAATGTGTGTGTGTGTGTGTGTGTGTGTTGTAGACCTGGCGGTGGTGAGTGTGTTGTTGGGGCCGGTTCTGCTGGTTCTGCTGGACGGCTGTAGTGCAGTGGAACCGGGCAGGTTGTGGGCGGAGTCTGATGGAGTGGGCGTGGCACTGTGGGACTGGACAGCGTTCACTATAGTGGTGATATTCACTGTGCTGCAGGGGGCACTATACTATCTACCTGTGGGACAGGTGAGTTCATCTTCATTAACCACAACCTAAAACCTTCTGCCACGCCCTAACAACCTCTCAGTGTACCATAGTAACCACCTAGCAACATCCTAACAACGACCAATAACTTCGCAATCATCTAGCAACAACAGTCACTAATAATACCTTAATAAACGCCTATCAACATGGTAACAACCTTAGTAACTACTCGCCCCACCCTAACAACCACTCAGTGTACCATAGTAACAACCACACTACCTTAGTAACCATTTTATAAACATGGTAACAACTACCAACAATGCCTTTGTAACCACCCACCACACCCTAACATCCAACATACCAATCACCCAGGATACCATAGTAACCACCTAACCACACCGAGAGTGTGTGTGTGTAATATGTGTGCGTGTGTGTGTAATATGTGTGTGTGTGTGTGTGTGTGTAGGTGGTGGAGGGTAAGATGGGTAATCAGGAGAAGAGATTGAAGTATAGTCTGAACGGTGAGCTACTGTTTGTTTGTTTATTTATTTTTTTACCTCTCATTTTATGTACTGATGAATATTCATTGGTTATTTACTGTTGACTCCGCCCTCCCGCAGGTCTGCACGCGTTTGGAGTGTGTGTGGTGCTGCTGGTTGGGGCGTGGCAGGGCGGGTGGCTGGTGGCGGGCAGTGTGACGGGCAGGGTGCTGCCGCTGGTCAGTGCCGGGTGTGCCGTCGCTCTGCTGATCAGCGTGTGTCTCTACCTGCGCCCAGACTCCGCCCACAGTCACGAGAACACCACAGGTACCACTGACTGGGGGAGGGGCTGGTTATCACAGGTTGAGGGGAGGGGTTTGTGATTGTGATGTTATCTATGTGTTCTAGAGTGTTGTGTGTTGGGTTTAGGTGGGTTCCTGCAGGACTTCCTGTTGGGCCGGGAGGCGGACCCTCGGCTCGGTAAGATCGATGTGAAGCAGTTCGCCATGGTCAGAATCGGCTTCATCGGCTGGGTGAGTGGGCGTGGCTACAGTCTCTCAGCATCACAGGCTCCGCCCAAGTGTTGTAGTGATATAGTGAATAGTGCACTAATTTTCTTTAGGGACTATTTTCTGCTGCACTACACCCGGCTGCATGTATCACTCCACCAGTTTAATGATATTCTTTTTTGGGGGGCGGGGCTTAAAGTTTCAGATGTCCTATCACTGTTCACCATGACCGTACACCATTCAGACTGGGGGAGATTATCTAGAACCCTGTATTTCACACCAAATCTACTCTGATTCAGCCTGTTCACACCTGAACCGGATTATTCTGTAGAACTTCACACTCTGTACTCTCCTAATAGTGTAAACATCAAAGGAGCCTGTTTTAAATATTAAAATATTGTTCTGTGTGTAAATGTGTGTATTGTGTGTGTGTATGTGTAATGTGGGTGTGTGTATATTATGTGTGTGTGTGTGTATAATGTGTGTGTGTGTGTGTGTGTGCAGGGTTTGATGGATGTGTGTTATGTTCTGAGGGGGGTGGAGTCGGACTCCGTCTCCTCAGCTCTTCTCCTCACCACCACCTTCCAGCTCGTCTATATCCTCGACTTCCTCATCGACGAGGTTCTGCCCCGCCCACGCCCGTCTACAACTGTCTACACCTGTCTACACCCGTTTACACCTGTTTCCACCCGTCTACACCTGTCTACACCTGTCTACACCTGTCCACACCCGTCTACACCCGTTTACACCTGTTTACACCTGTTTACACCCGTCTACACCTATTTACACCTGTCTACACCCGTCTACACCCGTTTACACCCGTCTACACCTGTCAACACCCGTCTACACCTGTCTACACCTGTTTAAAACCCATCTACACCTGTTTACACCCATCTACACCTGTTTACAGCCATCTACACCTGTTTAAAACCCGTCTACACCTGTTTACACCCGTCTACACCTGTTTACACCTGTTTAAAACCCATCTACACCTGTTTACACCCATCTACACCTGTTTACAGCCGTCTACACCTGTTTAAAACCCGTCTACACCTGTCTACACCCGTTTACACCTGTTTCCACCCGTCTACACCTGTCTACACCTGTCTACACCTGTCCACACCCGTCTACACCCGTCTACACGCGTTTACACCTGTTTACACCCGTCTACACCTATTTACACCTGTCTACACCCGTCTACACCCGTCTACACCTGTCAACACCCGTCTACACCTGTCTACACCTGTTTAAAACCCATCTACACCTGTTTACACCCATCTACACCTGTTTACAGCCGTCTACACCTGTTTAAAACCCGTCTACACCTGTTTACACCCGTCTACACCTGTTTACACCTGTCTACACCTGTTTACACCCGTCTACACCTGTTTACACCTGTCTACACCCGTCTACACCTGTCTACACCTGTTTACACCTGTCTACACCCGTCTACACCTGTTTACACCCCTCTACACCTGTTTACACCCCTCTACACCCACACACCGCTTTACACCACAATCACAGATTTACACTAGTTTATATTAATCTACACCAATTACTTTTTGAATTTATAACAATTTACTCTCATTTAAACCAATTCTACAGTAATGAACACTATTTTACACCATTTGTATTATGATAACTTACAGTACAGTAATGTTCACTGACGCCCAGAACTTTTTTACACTATTTACAGTATTTAACTCACTATTTGATCAGACTGTACTTTAAACTGATGCACTATTGTGGAGTTAAGTACAGAATGTGACAGTAATTAACAGCACTAGTACAGTATTTACAGTAGTTTACATTATCACAGGTTAATTTACTCAGTAGCTGAGTGTGTGTGTGTGTAATGTGTGTGTAATGTGTGTGTGTGTGTGTGTAATGTGTGTGTGTGTGTAAAGGACACGGTGTTGGACACTAAGGAGTTTATGGAGGACTCGATCGGGTTCCTGATGGTTCTGGGAGAGTATATCTGGATCCCGTTCTTCTCCAGCCTCCCCGTTTACTTCCTGCTCCAGCGGCCCAATCACATCCACTTCCTGTCTGCTGTTCCCGTGATCCTGCTGTTTGGTGGGTGGAGATGTGATGAAGCTGTGATTATAACAGTAGAGCAGTAGAACAGTTATAACTGAAGGTTCTGCTGCAGGTTTCGGGTTCCTGGTGTATTATCTCTCCAACGAGCAGAAGAGCGGCTTCCGCAGGAACCCCCATAACCCCGCCTACTCCCGTACGTATCACCTGCGCATCACATCACAGGACGCACAGGAACAGAGACGTGTGATACAGGATGTGATATAAAGTAATGAGCCGTGTCAGAGTGATGATGTGAGGTGATTTAATGGGACAGAATGTGAGATGGTAAAGTGAAATAATATGAAAATGTTATGATTTGACATACTGTGATGAATAAAGATATGATGTGATGTTGAATATTTTTGTTTTTTTCAGGTCTGGAGACGATCCGCAGTCCGTCGGGTCGGAACCTGCTGGTGTCCGGATGGTTCGGTTGGGTTCGACATCCAAACTACCTGGGCGACGTTGTGATGATGCTGGCCTGGTGTTTACCCTGCGGTCAGATTATTACTGTGATCATTTGCACTGTTATTATTATTATTATTATTATTATTATTATTATTATTATTATTATTATTATTATTATTATTATTATTACAGCTCGATTATGTTATTATATATTGTATATTTAAATCTTCTGATTCATGCTGTATTTAGTTTAACAGTCAGATAGACTGCAGATAAACAGAAAGTGAAGCGTGATCAGGTGTTTAAGTGTATGGCAAGAATAGGTCAGAATTGGCCTGAGTCTGACGGTTCATAAAGTGTGTAATGCTTAAAAAACGCCTCCAAAGCTCCGTCTAGGGCTTACTTTATTTATTGTTTAATTCTGTTTATTGGGGGGTTTTTAATACACAAACTTACACACCACCAAACAATAAACAATCACACTAAACATTTCTTCCAGTGTAATCAACATGATTCACAAATTATATTTTCTAAGGGGTCAATAATCCCATTCTCATGGAAGATAGGGAATAAAATAAAATAAAATAATAAAAAAAAAATAAGAAAAAGCAGTTGTCAAAGGCAACAAATCTTAACACCATATCTATGTGTATATATCTACATGTAAAAAATATATATAATAAAAATCCCCCTTTTCTTTATGACAGGTTCAGTTGAAAATTATTGAAAGGCTTTATTTTTTACGGTTTGGAATAAACGCGAGACGCCGGCAGGCGATTTACATAATTCCCCCCAAGCGTTTCATATTCAAAAACCAGACAGAATTTACATATCCCCTCCCTCTCCAAGCAGGAAAATCTCTCTCCTGTTAAAATAAAGGCGCAGCACATTTTTGCCCAAACAATAAAACATTTCAGTAAAAACAGTGCTTAAAGTTTTATACCAGTGCTTTGGTGTTTAATATACACTCCGACAATATTTAATACGTTATTACATATATTTTATAGTTTAATATATGTGTCATGTGACCATGGTAATGAGAAATGAAGGCTAACATATATTTGTTCGTTTGATATTTATATCTATAAATAATATATCTATTTATAATATTAAAAAACTAATAAGGCCTTTTGTGTTTTTAATTTGATGATCCAAACAAAAATGGGAAATTAAAATAACGAGATATGTATTTCATAATTACGACATAGTATGTCATTTTAACGACATAATAACATTATAAGGACATTTTGAAGAATCTTTTAACAATAATAATAATATTAATAATAATAATAATAATAATAATAATAATTATAAAAGCTTTACAGAAAATAGCAAAACAAATACAAAATAAAATGCTGTAAAGAAAAAAGAATACTGCTGTATCACAATATGGAATTTTAAACTAATCTAAATATATATCAATGTGCTTAGCTAAGAAATTATAACTAAAAGTTATTTTAGTTATAGTTTCTACCTACAGCTAGCTAATAATAATTATTATTTGTAATGTTATATTAAAGATGCTCCTATGGTGTCACAAACCTGAATACCTGACAGTGTGTATGTGTGTGTGTATTAGTGCTGGACGATATGGCCAAAATTTATATCACGATATATTCCTTAATTTCGATATCGATATAAATACTTTGAAGGCCTCAGAAAAACTGCTAAGAATCCCTGCAATGGAAATCTGTACAGTACTGTCTGAAATTTAAAGCCTCACAAAAACTATATAATACCAATATAAATAACTTTACATTACAACAGAGGCAGAGCTTCTTATTCTTTTGTAAACATATTTAACAGATCAAAACAAGAGTGCTTCACCCAGAATAAGGAATACAAAAAGCCTTCATATACATACAAGGAACATGATATCCGCGTTAAATAAGCAAACCTATAGGCTTTATCAACTATAAATAACTAGACTAGATACAAAAGTGTTTTAGCCGGAATAAGGAAGATGTTGTGTGTAGTGAAACTGCTTGAGGTGGAGGAACAGATGTATTACTGTTGCTGGTCGGCTCCGCTCTCCGGTACAATTTGGAGCAAGCTGGAGTCTGAAGTTATCAGACCTTTGAACGCCGGACCACTAAATTAGACCCGCCTCCCTCTATTATTTATCCTGTTTAATCATTTGTAGAAGCGTCAGGTGCAATCATTCTGATCTAAACTGTCCTGCGTTAAAGCTGAGCAGGTTAGGGTCGGTTTCGCTTCATTAGGTGCGGACCGGAGCCGACCCAGGTCTAGCCTAGCCTATAGCCTATCTGGCTACGTGCCTGTATGATTGCGTCATCACGCACTGACGTAGACCGGCTACGGAGGCTGATTGTGTTCAGCGCTGCAGTGAACTGACGCCGCTAAAAACGCCTGCCTGTAAATAATACATATCGATATGCCACAAAAATGATATCACCGTTATTGAACATTTCTTATCGCGATAAATACCGATATCGAATTATTGTCCAGGCCTAGTGTGTGTGTATGTAAAGTGTGTGTGTGTGTGTTGGCTCTGCAGCATCAGACAAATGTAACACTTTAATAAATAGAGCAGGAATGAAACGGTTGATTAAAAATAAATACATTTTATTACATGTTGTTTTGTTTTAATCAGGGACTGAATTTTAGCCCAGTTTAGCCAGAAATACAGAAACCGAGCAAATCTAACATTTTATTTTAACTGGAGAGAGATTTCCCTGATCGAGTCAGAGGACTGATCTGCATGGAGGGGGAGGAGATATGTAAATTCTGCACGTTTTTGCATTTGAACGCCTGAAGCCGTTATAATAACGCACAGGGAGTTATGTGTAACTGTACAGTGTTGGGCACGTTACTTTGAAAAAGTAATTAGTTATAGTTACTAGTTACTTCTCCAAAAAAGTAACTGAGTTACTAACGGAGTTACTCCACTATAAAAGTAATTAGTTACCAGTAAAAGTAACTATTGCGTTACTTCGCCCTGTAAAAATAAATAAATAAAGAATAAATAAAGAAAATAAATGATGTAATTACTATTATTATTAGAAAAATAACAAACAAAAATAAACCCAAAATGTTGACAAAAATATAGTCTAACGAATAAAAAAAAACAAGAAAGGAAAAACTCCACAGGACCAAAGAAAATTACTAAGACATGTAATACTGAAAAAAAACCGGAAAAAACAAATACACGTCTGGGGATAAAAATTAAACAAACCAAACCACACTCAAAGAAATAAATGTATATATAAACAAAACAAAAGAATGGACAAAAACAACAATCCGTTAAAAAAACTCATTTAAATCCATTAAAAAACACATTTAAAACAATCACAGGCTTTTTGCGCAGAATAATAAAAGTTTCGGTTAGTTTCAGTTTCAAATCATGAAAACAGCTCACCAAAACCTCAACCTATCCTTTATATTTGACAATATTTGATTAACTTACAGGTCCTTACTTATTTTTATTTAACTGAACTGAGTTGTAAATTATTTATAGCCTCGCGCTGAATTCAGCTCCGAGCTGCGAAAGAGAGAGAGAGAGAGAGAGAGAGAGAGGCGCAGCGCATTTTGCCTGATTTCTCTTTATTAATTAACATTTGTTGGCTTTAGTAAGTTTAATAACATTAATTTTAGTATACTTGTCAGATCTTATTTATAAAAACTTTTTTTAGAAGACAGAGGTTATTCTGCGCGCAATGCCGCGCCGCTGCGCCAAGCACCACTTTGCGTGCCTGACATTTCAGAGCGCTGGACGAGATTTTAATTCATGAATTAATATATTTAATATTTTAATAAATTTGCCCTGGTGATAAGAAACGAATGCTAACATATAGCGTTATATTTCTGTGTATTTCAAATGTTTTAAGTTTTATATTTATTATTTATTATTTTGACGGGCAGCACCACGCGCCAGACTGACAATGTGCTTTATTTTTCAGATATAAAAGTGAAATTCAGTTAAATAATAGCAAAGTTAACTAAAATAAATTTATGTTCAGTCAAAGTTATTTTCTCTTTTAATTTTCCATTTCAAAACTCCAGCATTTGAGTGAGAATAAGCATCTGTTGAAATTTTTAAACAGCAGAATGCCTAGTTACAGTTATTTAGTCTGTGTACTAAACATAAATATAAATCCTTATAACTGACAGAAATAAATATAACTAATAATAATTTATAGTTACAGTGCAGATTTTTAAGTATATATATTTTTTCATAGTTGATTGCTGAAGGCTCTGGGTGTGGTTTATTTTTATGTGGTAAAGATGTGATGGTATGGAGTATTTTGGAGCGCAGTGTGAGCAATCGCGCTAAGCTTTTTTCCGCCGCCAAGATAGAAACACGCCAGAAATTTACCTCAACACACATCATTTCCAGACCACCACGCCCATCGGTGTTAATAAATTCCAAAGTCCAACGCTATTTTAAGGACGTGTGCAAGGCCTAAAAATATACTGTTGACGGGTGGCAAAGCGCCACGCTACACGCCTTGTGTGGGGTGTATGATAGGGCTCTTTGTCTGTATGCGCAAAGTTAAAAAAAGTTCATTCAGCTGCTAAAGTAACGTGCAGTAACGGAGTGTCGAAAATGGTAACGGCGTTATAGTTAAAGTCAGAGTAATTAGTTAGATTACTCGTTACTGAAAAAAGTAACGGCGTTAGTAACGCCGTTTATTTTAACGCCGTTACTCCCAACACTGGTAACTGTACAGTTGTATATGTGTATATGTGTGTGTGTAACTGTGTGTGTGTGTGTGTGTGTGTGCAGGGTTCTGCAGTGTGTTGCCGTACCTGCCGGCTCTGCAGTGTTTTAATCTGTTGAGGAAGAGGAGTACGGAGGTGGAGGAGTCGTGCCGGGAGAAACACGGCTCAGCGTGGGCGGAGTACTGCCGCCGAGTTCCATACAAACTCATACCCTACATCTACTGACCCCACCCACATACATACTGACCCCGCCCACACACCTACTGAGCCTGCCCACACACCTGTAACACCATCAATAAAGTCCAAACAAAGCAATACCAGTTGTTCTGATTATTCACTCAGTGTTCAGATTAAATGCTTTTCCACTGCAACATCCGACACATTAATCTCGTTTTACAACTTCAGAAACGCAGTGCAACTTCAGAAACGCAGTGCAACTTCAGAAACGCAGTGCAACTTCAAAAACGCAGTGCAACTTCAAAAACGCAGTGCAACTTCAAAAACGCAGTGCAACTTCAGAAACGCAGTGCAACTTCAAAAACGCAGTGCAACTTCAAAAACGCAGTGCAACTTCAAAAACGCAGTGCAACTTCAGAAACGCAGTGCAACTTCAAAAACGCAGTGCAACTTCAAAAACGCAGTGCAACTTCAAAAACGCAGTGCAACTTCAAAAACGCAGTGCAACGTCAAAAACGCAGTGCAACTTCAAAAACGCAGTGCAACTTCAGAAACGCAGTGCAACTTCAAAAACGCAGTGCAACTTCAAAAACGCAGTGCAACTTCAGAAACGCAGTGCAACTTCAAAAACGCAATGCAACTTCAGAAACGCAGTGCAACTTCAAAAACGCAATGCAACTTCAAAAACGCAATGCAACTTCAAAAACGCAGTGCAACTTCAAAAACGCAGTGCAACTTCAAAAACGCAGTGCAACTTCAGAAACGCAGTGCAACTTCAAAAACGCAGTGCAACTTCAAAAACGCAGTGCAACTTCAAAAACGCAGTGCAACGTCAAAAACGCAGTGCAACTTCAAAAACGCAGTGCAACTTCAGAAACGCAGTGCAACTTCAAAAACGCAGTGCAACTTCAAAAACGCAGTGCAACTTCAGAAACGCAGTGCAACTTCAAAAACGCAATGCAACTTCAGAAACGCAGTGCAACTTCAAAAACGCAATGCAACTTCAAAAACGCAGTGCAACTTCAAAAACGCAGTGCAACTTCAGAAACGCAGTGCAACTTCAAAAACGCAATGCAACTTCAGAAACGCAGTGCAACTTCAAAAACGCAATGCAACTTCAAAAACGCAGTGCAACTTCAGAAACGCAGTGCAACTTCAGAAACGCAATGCAACTTCAGAAACGCAGTGCAACTTCAGAAACGCAGTGCAACTTCAGAGACGCAGTGCAACTTCAGAAATGCAGTGCAACTTCAGAGACGCAGTGCACCTTCAAAAACGCAATGCAACTTCAAAAACACAGTGCAACTTCAGAAACGCAGTGCAACTTCAAAAACGCAGTGCAACTTCAGAAACGCAGTGCAACTTCAGAAACGCAGTGCAACTTCAGAAACGCAATGCAACTTTGTTAGTGTGTAAATGTTGGGTTTAATAGTGAAACTGTAATCGTTTGTGTGTAAATGTTGGGTTTAAAAGAGAAATCGTAATCGTTTGTATGTAAATGTTGGGTTTAATAGTGAAATCGTAATCGTTAGTGTGTAAATGTTGGGTTTAAAAGAGAAATCGTAATCGTTAGTGTGTAAATGTTGGGTTTAATAGTGAAATCGTAATCGTTTGTGTGTAAATGTTGGGTTTAATAGTGAAATCGTAATCGTTAGTGTGTAAATGTTGGGTTTAATAGTGAAATCGTAATCGTTTGTGTGTAAATGTTGGGTTTAATAGTGAAATCGTAATCGTTAGTGTGTAAATGTTGGGTTTAAAAGAGAAATCGTAATCGTTAGTGTGTAAATGTTGGGTTTAATAGTGAAATCGTAATCGTTTGTGTGTAAATGTTGGGTTTAATAGTGAAATCGTAATCGTTAGTGTGTAAATGTTGGGTTTAATAGTGAAATCGTAATCGTTTGTGTGTAAATGTTGGGTTTAATAGTGAAATCGTAATCGTTAGTGTGTAAATGTTGGGTTTAAAAGAGAAATCGTAATCGTTAGTGTGTAAATGTTGGGTTTAATAGTGAAATCGTAATCGTTTGTGTGTAAATGTTGGGTTTAATAGTGAAATCGTAATCGTTAGTGTGTAAATGTTGGGTTTAATAGTGAAATCGTAATCGTTTGTGTGTAAATGTTGGGTTTAATAGTGAAATCGTAATCGTTAGTGTGTAAATGTTGGGTTTAAAAGAGAAATCGTAATCGTTAGTGTGTAAATGTTGGGTTTAATAGTGAAGTCGTAATCGTTAGTGTGTAAATGTTGGGTTTAAAAGAGAAATCGTAATCGTTAGTGTGTAAATGTTGGGTTTAATAGTGAAATCGTAATCGTTAGTGTGTAAATGTTGGGTTTAATAATGAAATTGTAATCGTTAGTGTGTAAATGTTGGGTTTAAAAGAGAAATCGTAATCGTTAATGTGTAAATGTTGGGTTTAATAGTGAAATCGTAATCGTTAGTGTGTAAATGTTGGGTTTAATAGTGAAATCGTAATCGCTAATGTGTAAATGTTGGGTTTAAAAGAGAAATCGTAATCGTTAGTGTGTAAATGTTGGGTTTAATAGTGAAATCGTAATCGTTAGTGTGTAAATGTTGGGTTTAATAGTGAAATCGTAATCGTTAGTGTGTAAATGTTGGGTTTAAAAGAGAAATCGTAATCGTTAGTGTGTAAATGTTGGGTTTAATAGTGAAATCGTAATCGTTAGTGTGTAAATGTTGGGTTTAATAGTGAAATCGTAATCGTTAATGTGTTTTGGGTTTAATAGTGAAATCGTAATCGTTAGTGTGTAAATGTTGGGTTTAATAGTGAAATCGTAATCGTTAGTGTGTAAATGTTGGGTTTAATAGTGAAATCGTAATCGTTAGTGTGTAAATGTTGGGTTTAATAGTGAAATCGTAATCGTTAGTGTGTAAATGTTGGGTTTAATAGTGAAATCGTAATCGTTAGTGTGTAAATGTTGGGTTTAATAGTGAAATCGTAATCGTTAGTGTGTAAATGTTGGGTTTAATAGTGAAATCGTAATCGTTAGTGTGTAAATGTTGGGTTTAATAGTGAAATCGTAATCGTTAGTGTGTAAATGTTGGGTTTAATAGTGAAATCGTAATCGTTAGTGTGTAAATGTTGGGTTTAATATTGAAATCGTAATCGTTAGTGTGTAAATGTTGGGTTTAATAGAGACTGAAATTGTCTGTTTTGATTCAGACAAAATGGCCGCCAGCCGCCATTTTACCTTCACTGTTTTTATTAAACCAACAGCTCGATTTTGCTTTTCCCGCCCGTTTTCCGGCAGAGCCCGCCCCTGCTGCGCTGTGATTAGTCAGTCACAACAACATCCGGTACTGTCATTGGCTACTAATTGCCACTGACTGGAACACGCACCAATCGGTCACTGAGAATAATTATCCAATCAGCAAGCAGGAGGGGCGGGAGGCGTGTGAAAACAGGTGTGAAATAAAACTTATCGTCAAACAGTGAAAATCCGGATTCCGCGCGGTTCCGTCTCTCCGTTCCGCGGGAAAAGCTCGAGGTGAGTGCGGGAGCGCGCGGCGGGTGCGCGCGGGGACTGAGCGGGGGAGTGAGCAGAGTGAGAGGGTGCGCGCGGGGAGAGTGAGAGGGGTGAGAGGGAGTGAGTATTGGGGCGATTAGAGGAGAGAGTGTATCTGTGGGAGTGAGAGAGAGAGTGAGAGTGCGCGGTTTCACTCCGTCGAGCTTCACTCCGAATTACAGCCCGTTCACCGCCCCGTTCACACCCAATCCGGATTCAGTGGCTTCACTGCAGCCTGCAGCAACAATCCGGATTATTTTACTCCGGTGTGAATCCGGATTTTGCCTGTAAATCTCCGGTTTATTCGCCGTTTCTCTCAAAACTGCTATTTTCTCTCTTCCCGCAGTCTCCTCAGCGCCATCATGTCACTGCTAGAGGGGGCGGGGCTTCTTCTGAACCAACCAATCACAAGTCTGTATCTCACTGGCGAGCGGTCAAGTTCCGCCTTACGCTGCTGTGATTGGTTAGAATGGTGAAAGAAGTGAGCTGATTGGCTGAAGGAGCTGCTGATTCTCAAAACAGAAAAAACGAACTAAAAATAACTTTAAGATCACGTGAAAATAATAATAATAATAACTTTCTGTATGTAAGTAATTTTCATAAGACGGGAAGTCAGGAGCACAGAGCTGCTTTTCTCTATATTTATACTAAAATCAGAATATAATCTGATTCAATCAGTGAGCATATCATGTTTGCTTCTTATTGTGGTCACGTGACCTGTAAATATTAAATTAAGATTAAAATCTAATCCAACAAAAAACACAATTTCAGATTTTTATTTTACCGTTGTAAACATTTTTTTTATTCTATAATTTATGTTCTTCTTAACAGGTTCTGTGGAACATAAACTTTAATTAAATGTTTATTAATTAAATGGTTAAATGGTTGAAACTGAGCTGAAGCTAAAATTCACTTTTAAATGGAGTTAGTTTCGTTTTATCTCCAGAAATAATCCTTAAGCTCTCCTACATTCTGTAAATAATAATCACAGATTCACACACTGTCCTGTAGTGATGATCTCATGAGTTAGAGTGAAGAACCGAATTCTGTAATAAATTTTATACAGATTTTAAAGATTCTGTGACACACATTCTTCACCACCGGCTCTTTTAGGATAATATAATAATAATAAATAAATTAATAATTTGAGTTATGCTCAGATCATGGTTGTTTTAGTTGATTATTAAAGCTGGTAATGATGTTAATAATCTGATGATAAAATCAGTTTTAGTGTTTTAAATCCGCTTCTCCGGGTTTTTGTGTTTTATTTAGCAGGTCAGAATCTGCTGAGATTAGATTACAGGTGAACAATGATCTGTTTAATATATAAGATAAATATGGACGCAGGTATAATAACTGCATAAAAATAATTCTAATAATAAAAGTAATATTATATTGTATTATATAGGGAGCACATATTTGGTTATTCAATAGCAGTTAAATCGCAGTTTTACTAAATTAAACTAAATTAGATTGCAGAATAGAATATGAATTGGCTGAAATATTTCACTGAATTAAAGGGCTTTAGGAGAAAATGCAGTATAATGACTGTGATAAAGGGATTATATGTTATATGTTGTGAAGTTAAATTCTGTAGTTATTAAAGTGGTATTAGTTTATTCAGGCTGTTGTAATAGAGTAACAGGATGCACTTCTCTCAGGATCCACACGGCGGCGCTGTTTCTCTGTGGTTTGATTAGATTGAGGACGGGTTTTCCTGGTTTACCTGTTGCAGGTGATCTGAGCAGCGATGGCTCGTACCAAACAGACCGCCCGTAAATCCACCGGAGGAAAAGCCCCCCGGAAACAGCTCGCCACTAAAGCTGCCCGCAAGAGTGCGCCCTCTACTGGAGGGGTGAAGAAGCCCCATCGCTACAGGTGAGACATCCCACTGTGGCCCACTGTTCTGCACATTTTAGTGCTGTTCCTGCTTCGACACGCCCACTTCCCCTGAGTAATCAGGTGATTAGCTGGATCAGTCCAGAACTGGGGTTAAGAGACACTTCTGAAGTACATAACTGTTAATGCTGTTAGTGAGATTAGCATTAATGCTGTCTATGCTAATCTACTGCATGAATATCATTAGCACACACGTGGTTTATAAACGACGTGGTTCTGATCCGGTAACCGTGTGATTGGTTATTAAAGTCTCTGTGTTCTGCAGGCCTGGTACCGTGGCTCTGCGTGAGATCCGTCGGTACCAGAAGTCGACGGAGTTGCTGATCCGGAAGCTTCCGTTTCAGCGCCTCGTCCGAGAAATCGCCCAGGACTTCAAAACCGACCTGCGGTTCCAGAGCGCCGCCATCGGTGCCCTGCAGGTCAGTACGGTTCTGGAGTGAAAGATAAATGGAGGTCAAAATACATATTCTAATCATACATCTACTTCAGTAGAGCTATTCTAATAAAACATTTACCTCAGTAGAGCTATTCTAATCATACATTTACCTCAGCAGAGCTATTCTAACCATATACTTCATGCTACCTGTTTACTCTCTCTGTTTATTTTTATTTTTTTGGGGTATTTATCTTTATCTATTTTGTATATTCTATTTTTATTGTATTCTTTTATTTTGTTATCTTATTTTATCTATTTATCTATTTTAATAACAGCTCTTGGGTGTAAACTGGATCGTGAGATCACAATTTCATTCCACCTCATGAACCACATGCGAATGACAATAAAATCTCCTTGAATCCTTGTTTTACCTCAGTAGAGTCGCGTGTGAATATTAGTGTTAAATCTGTGTTTGTTTCTTGGCAGGAGGCCAGCGAGGCGTACCTGGTGGGTCTGTTTGAGGACACTAACCTGTGTGCCATCCATGCCAAGCGCGTCACCATCATGCCCAAAGACATCCAGCTGGCGCGCCGAATCCGCGGAGAACGCGCCTAAAGCGCCCCGCCCCTCCCGCTGACCCCGCCCACTGCCCCGCCCCCCACCTCTACACCTGTCTCTCCTCCTCTCAGTGTGGATCATCATGACGAGTGTTTCTGTGTGTTTGTGTTCTTTTACTTTCAGACTCGTAGTGATCAGACGTGTGCAGAACTTAGATCAGATTACGCACTGTAACGCCTGGCTTTAGAACCGGAGGGTTTTAGAACCGCAGGGTTTAGAACCGCAGGGTTTAGAACCGCAGGGTTTAGAACCGCAGGGTTTAGAACCGTTGGGTTAGTGTAGACCGGGAGACGTTTTCTCAGCAGCTATAACTCAGAAGGGAATCTGATTTAGAGTTCAGAGCAAATTTATTTGAGACTAATTTGCGTTTAAACTGAATTAAAACCCAGTCTGGAGCCCCTCAGCCCCGCCCACACACTGATGAGACGAATTAGATTGGATCTGAGGAATATCGACCGATTATCTGAGCCGGGTTCGGTATCGAACACTGCGGCTCTGATATTTAAACACAGTGATGAATCAATAATGAAGCAATCTGCAATATTATTTTAATCTGGATTATTCAGTGTAAACGCACATGAGCTGTGTAAAGCTGTGAGCTGTGATTGGTCAGAATGCTCACATTGAACACACTACTATATTTAGTCCTAAATGTACTTGTTAATTCAGATTATCTAAAGAAAAAAAAGGTGTGTTCTGATTGGTAAATGTAGTAAATAAACGCAGGTTAATTAGTAATAATATTTAAATTGGGAGGGGCTCCGGCGGTTTCAGGACCAGCCCGGGTCGGGGGTCTCGCTCGTCACTGGATCGATGTAAATTTCCTGAAGCACACACTTCCTCTGTAAACCTGTCGGTGTCTTTGTTTTGAGTGCTTTTATATTATTATTGTTTTTTATCTTTAATAGTGTGATCGTACATGATTTGTATTGGCGTTTGAAGTGTATCAGATTAGACTGTTCCCTCGTCTTTAAAGTCAGGAAGACTTTTTCTTTTCCACTTATCGACGATTAACAGCTATAAACAAGCGTTTCCACCAGTTTCCTCTCATTTTTATCCCATTTTCAGCATCCTGGTGTCATTTGTAGGTGACTGCTCAGGTTTTTCTACATTTTTTTTAACAGAAGTATAAAAGCATATCTTTGTGTTTTCAGAATTTACGAAATGGAAAAATAAACGTGTTTTTCCTGATTTACGCTCTCCTGTCTGTTTGTGATTTGTTTGCACCCATTCATCGATATTATATTTATTATATACATATTAATTAATTTACTTCAGCAAGTAAAAAAAAAAAACATTAAATATACCTGATACAGAAAATGTCTGATGTTACAGTCAGAAAGATCTGAATTCTTTAATTAATTTAATTCAATTTAAACCAATAAAAGATTACTGACTGTTGATCCAGATGGTTTATTATAGATACTGTATCTGAGTGATTCTCTGAACTTTTCTAACTTAACAATTTTCTATTAATAGAAATGTTAAACCTGTTTAATAGAACTAATAGTAGTAAACATCTGACTAATAAAATTTTATATGAATTTGCAATTAAAAAGCATCGCACACTTTTTCCCCTTTATTATCATAAAGTCTAATTTATTTTCATTAAAGTAAAATAAATTAAACAAAATTAAAGGGTCTGGAGTTTGCTGTCCTAAATTAATTATTAATAATTAATTTACTCATTGTAATTAGTATCTACAGATTTCTGATCATTATTAATATATTTATTTTTGTACATTAATGGGTAATTATAGTTTATTTTTTATATTTGTTTTATCGTCTTTTCCCGTTAATTCTGGACTTTTATTTTTGGACTTTTTGCGTCTGTGTGTATCGCAGTGTTTCCGGGTCGCGGCTGACTCGCGGATGAATAAAAGTCCTGCAGCACTTTATGATTTATTTTAGCTATGTGTTTAATATAATCAATAAAGCCTGTTATTACTTAATAATTATTGATTTAGTTAAGGTTTATTATAGTTTATATATTTATTATATATTTCTAATATGTATTGTGTGATTTTTCTGTATTTATCTGTGTGTTTGTTTGGTCAGACCGCAGGACTTGTATGTTGTAGCGGCCTTCTGTGTTTCCTTTTCCGGCGGGTGAGCTGCAGTGGAGCGGGCGCGTGCAAGTAAAGAACAGTGAATAAACCGGTTTTCATTGGAATAAAGTGGTTTCATCAGCGGATAATCCGGATTAAAGAAAGGAGAGATGGCGTTTGAACAGATGAGAGCGAATGTGGGGAAATTGCTGCGCGGGATAGACCGGTAAACACACTGTACTATACCATACTATACACAATACACTATCACTATAATCACTATACTACACTATACTCACACACAATACACTATCACTATAATCACTATACTACACTATACTCACACACAATACACTATCACTATATTGCACTGTACAACATTACCGTCACATCCATTATAAACTAATTCAGCAAATGTGGGGAAATTACTGCGCGGGATAGACCGGTAAACACACTATACCATACTATACACAATACACTATCACTATACTCACTATACTCACACACAATACACTATCACTATAATCACTATACTACACTATACTCACACACAATACACTATCACTATACTCACACACAATACACTATCACTATAATCACTATACTACATTATACTCACACACAATACACTATCACTATAATCACTATACTACATTATACTCACACACAATACACTATCACTATATTCACTAAACTACACTATACTCACACACAATACACTATCACTATAATCACTATACTACATTATACTCACACACAATACACTATCACTATAATCACTATACTACACTATACTCACACAAAATACACTATCACTATAATCACTATACTACACTATACTCACACACAATACACTATCACTATACTCACTATACTCACACACAATACACTATCACTATAATCATTATACTCACACACAATACACTATCACTATATTCACTATACTACACTATACTCACACACAATACACTATCACTATACTCACTATACTCACACACAATACACTATCACTATAATCACTATACTACATTATACTCACACACAATACACTATCACTATATTCACTAAACTACACTATACTCACACACAATACACTATCACTATATTGCACTGTACAACATTACCGTCACATCCATTATAAACTAATTCAGCAAATGTGGGGAAATTACTGCGCGGGATAGACCGGTAAACACACTATACCATACTATACACAATACACTATCACTATACTCACTATACTCACACACAATACACTATCACTATACTATCAATATACTCACACACAATTCACTATACTATCACTGTACTCACACACAATACACTATCACTATACTATCACTATACTATCGCTATAATCAATATACTACACTATACTCACACTGTACTATACACAATACACTATCACTATAATCACTATAGTAACACTACACTACCATCACATCATAATATTTTTGTTATAAATTAATTCAGCAAATGTGTGGAAATTACTGTGCGGGATAGACCGGTAAACACTACACTCTATACTGTACTCTATATACTATCACTATACTATAATCTATACTGTCACTATACCATCACTACACTACACTACACTACCATAACTTTATAACATTAATTATAAACTATTAAAACATGGATAAATGGTGTAGTTGTGGTGTTTAAGGTGTAATGTGATCTCTAATAGAAGCTGTAGAATATCAGAAGTAATGGGAACAGTTCAGTTTTTTTATTATTATTAATATTATTATATGAATATTATTTCAGGTATAATCCGGAGAATCTGGCGACGCTGGAGCGATACGTGGAGACGCAGGCGCGAGAGAACGCCTACGACCTGGAGGCAAACCTCGCTGTCCTCAAACTGTGAGTTCCTCCATCTACCTCCACCATCAACACCATCAACACCATCATCTCCATCACCACATATTCAATCAACCTCTTTGATCTCTCTCTGATCTCTCTCTGATCTCTCTTTGATCTCTCTCTGATCTCTCTCTGATCTCTCTCTGATCTCTCTCTGATCTCTCTCTGATCTCTCTCTGATCTCTCTCTGATCTCTCTTTGATCTCTCTCTGATCTCTCTTTGATCTCTCTCTGATCTCTCTCTGATCTCTCTCTGATCTCTCTCTGATCTCTCTCTGATCTCTCTTTGATCTCTCTTTGATCTCTCTCTGATCTCTCTGCAGGTATCAGTTTAATCCGGCGTATTTCCAGACGAGTGTAACGGCTCAGATTCTGCTGAAAGCTCTGACGAATCTCCCGCACACGGACTTCACCCTCTGCAAGTGTATGATCGACCAACCACACGTATCCTCTCAGATACACCTTAACTACCTGATCAATAGCTGATCAATAATCCATCACTTTATATAAACTCAGGAATAATCCGTGAATATCAGCTAGAAGGAGAAACTCTGCGCTCAGAACTACAGCAGTGTTTCCTGGTTCTACAGGTGGTTATGAGGGTATGATAGATGGTTTCTGTGGGGCTGCGGTTCAGGTGCTTCACTGTTGGCAAGTAGATGCTGTAGTGTCCCAGCTGGTTGTTAGGATGTTGCTAGGCAGCTGTCTGTTGGTTGCTAGGGTAGGTTGCTAAGGGTGGTTGAAAGGGTTCTGTTTGCTAGTTTGCAAGGCACAAGGTGATTATGAATTACTAGAGGTGTTTATGAAAGGTCTGTAATAGAGATGGAGGAACCTGTCTCTCTGTCTATCTGTCTGTCCTTTTTTGTCTGTCTGTTTCTGTTCTTGATTGTTCCTTTAGTCTGTTTCTCTCCATCCGTCTGTCTGTTCGTTAGTCTGTCCATCTGTTTCTGTCTGTTTTTCTCCATCTGTCTGTCCGTCTGTCTGTCTGTCTGTCTCTCTGTCTGTCTGTCTGTCTCTGTCTTTCTCTCTGTCCCTCTGTCTGTCTGTCTGTCTGTCTGTCTGTCTGTCTGTCTGTCCGTCTCTCTGTCTGTCTGTCCCTCTGTCTGTCCCTCTGTCTGTCCCTCTGTCTGTCCCTCTGTCTGTCCCTCTGTCTGTCTGTGCTGCTGTTTGTTGGGTTTCTTTGACTGCAGTGTCGCAGCAGGAGGAGCGACCAATCAGACAGATCCTTTACCTCGGGAACCTGCTGGAGACCTGCCACTTCCAGAGCTTCTGGGTAAGCCACACCCACGTCTCAGGGGCGGGGCTTAGGGCAGCATGTACACAGATAAACATCTATACAGGTGCTGGTCAACGAATTAGAATAATTTGAAATGGTGCTATCATTAAATTCTTTGAATGCATATTTTGTGCAGAAAGCAAATCAGGTGTTCACCGCACCTGTCCTACTCGTTAGACTAATCACAGAACTCGTTACCTGGAAAAAATTTGCTCAGCTGAGCTTTCCAAAAGGCCCATTTAGGCCATTTAACTGTGACACTGTTGTTTTATTGAATTAGAATAATGGAGAAACCGTTTCATTGAATTAGAATAATTTTTATTATAATTACAATCATCACTTCCTCAGTATTTTGTGGCTGCCCCCTTGGCTTGTATGACTGCCTGAAGTCTCCGCGGCATCGATTTGACCAGCTTGTCGCAAGTTTCCGCACTCACAGCTTCCCAAGCAGTGGCGATGTTCTGCTTCAGTTGGTCCAGCGTAGTAGGCTTTCTGTCGCGAAATTTTCCGCTTGACGATGGCCCAAAGGTTTTCAATGACATTGAGGTCAGGCGAGTTGGCCGGCCATGCCAAAACTTCAAGCTGTTTTTTAGTGAACCAATCTTTGGTCGACTTTGCCGCATGAGCCGGTGCAAGATCCTGTTGAAATATGAAGTCTTCTTCGCCGAACTGTTCCTCAACAGTCGGAATCAGGAACGTTTCCAGAGCATCTTGATATACGGCAGCATTGACAGTCTTCTTGAGGAAGCAGAGTTTCCCTACACCTCGAGCGGACATGCATCCCCAGACCATAACGCTCTGGGGAAACTTGACGGATCTTTTCACGCACTCGTGGTTGTAGGTTTCGCCACCACGACACCAGACACGAGGACCTTGGTCACCGAAGGAGATGCAGAAGCGTGATTCGTCACTGAAGACCACTTTCTGCCAGTCTTCAGCAGTCCACTCGCCGTGTTCTTTGGCCCACTTCAGCCGTTTCTCCATTTGTTTCTTGTTCAGCATCGGTTTTACTGCTGGAACGCGAGATTTGAAGCCGAGTTCGCGCAGACGACGGTAAGTGGTTGATCTGGAGACGTCAGCGCCGGTCTGCTTGTTCCACAAGTCGGTGAGCTCGGAAGTGGACTTGAACCGGTTGCTGACTGCGATCTTTCTCAGCTGCTTGTTGTCGCGAGCAGAAGTTTTTCGGACGCCGGAACAGTTGGTGCGCTTGCTGCAGTTTTTCTTGAGAGCTTTGCAGACGGAAGACTGGCTGATGCCGAGCTGCTCAGCAATTTTAGTTTGGGTCAAGCCTTGTTGGCGAAGGGCTTGAATTTGAGCCCCTATTCCGGTTGAGAGGTCGCGCTGCTTACCCATGATTGATTTTACAACTTAGAAATTCTACTCAACCCTGACTTTATACTGCACAGTGAACACTCTTCACAGAAAACAAAAATTCCAGCATTTATTCTAATTCAATGAAACGGTTTCTCCATTATTCTAATTCAGTAAAACAACAGTGTCACAGTTAAATGGCCTAAATGGGCCTTTTGGAAAGCTCAGCTGAGCAAATTTTGTTCCAGGTAACAAGTTCTGTGATTAGTCTAACGAGTAGGACAGGTGCGGTGAACACCTGATTTGCTTTCTGCACAAAAAATGCATTCAAAGAATTTCATGATTGCACTATTTCAAATTATTCTAATTCGTTGACCAGCACCTGTAGAGAGAAACAGACGCTGGGTGAATGATTTTATTAATTGTTTTTTTTTTTCATAAAAACTTAAAATGAAAGTACAGTTTAGTTCAGATCTCACTCAGATGTTTGTGGTTCTTGATTCTACTAAAGAAGCCGTGAGGAACCGTAATTAGAGTTATCTAGAACTTTATATCAGCAGAACCTTTATATTAGTCCTGGTGAAGCTGTGGATTCTCAGTAGAAGCTCTGAGATTAAAGAGCAGCAGAGGGCGCTGTTCTACACACTTACCCTGAAGTGTGTGTGTGTGTGTGTGTGTGTTTCAGACGAGTCTGGAGGAGAACCGGGAGCTGATTGATGGAATCGCAGGGTTTGAGGATTCTGTTAGAAAATGTGAGATTAATATTTAATAATTGATATTGAATAATTTATATTTATAAGAGATGTATATTAGCATGTTTGATCTAAAGCGATATCTCTTTATTTATTACTTTTATTTTACTTTTATAGTCAATCTATCAGAACGGGTTCTGTTTGGTTTTATTCTTACAGTGAAATTAATATTAATATACTTAATACTGTATCAGTAAAGTGTGTGTGTGTGTGTGTGTGTGTGTGTAGTTATCTGCCATGTTGTTGGAATCACGTATCAGACGATTGAGCACCGGCTGCTGGCGGAGATGTTGGGGGATCCGCTGGGTAAGAGAGTTTATATTAATCTTTATTTCAGTTTATTTACTACATTAAATTACGTCTATCTAGAACCCTGCTGGTTCCTCTATGCTGGATATTAGATGAGATTGAGACGGTTGGGTTTGGAGGTTCTACAGGTTCTGTATGGATCCTGCAGCACAGATGCTGCTACAGCTGGGCCTGTAGATCCTGTAGTTCTACACTTGTAGGTTGAAGCTGAAGCTGCAGTTTAATGATCTCCCACCAGGAGGAGCACTGCCCTTTAAATATCGCTCAGACCACACCTCTACTCATTTACATATCCACCTGAAACAGAACTGAACGGCAGGTTCTGCGTCTGTGAGAGTTATCTGATATTTTTAATCATTATACTACAGTTAGTTCCGAACCAGCAATGTGATTGGCTGAGAGGTGTTTTATGAGTGCCGTTATCAGCTGGTAATGCACTGTAACCAAAGCGCTCCATGTACAGTATTACTCCGCCCACATACAGGTAACCTAGCAACGATGCAGCGCTTACAAGCCAAACAGCGCAGCTACAAACAAACAGAGCAGCAATGGAACTATTTTAACTGGTGGAGTTTTAATAACCAATCAGATCCTATTTTCTCCTCCTCTTTAACTCTTTAAATCTTTCATTAAACAGTGAAAATATCACAGTTCCATTATCACAATAACACACTCGAGGTTTGTGATATAACGTGTTACATTGCTGATATACGATCGAAACACAGCAGTGCTGATATTACACATTATAGGACAAACCTCCAGTGTACTATTGCCTAAATAATGTACATTTTATTATGAAATGTAATTAAACTGTATTAATTTCTCTCTCTCTCTGCAGACACTCAGGTGAAGGTGTGGATGAATAAGTACGGATGGACGGAGAATGAAGAAGGGCAGATCTTTATATTTAATCAGGAGGAAAGCGTCAAACCCAAAAACATCGTAGAGAAGATCGACTTTGAGAGTACGTCCTGTTCACTCCCGTTTCTCTTCACCCTGAAACTAATAAATAATAAATAAACTAATAATAAAAGAATGGTGAAACCCTTCATTCACCAGATACAGATATCTATATCAGTGGAGCTCTAGCTAAAGTTCAGCAACCTAACTGCTGATGATTAACTAGTTAACTTTAGGGTTTATCGTATGTGTTTAGAAAGGGGGGAGATTGTGCAGAAATGAACTATTATTCTCTATTCCTTTAATTCCTCTGTAAAGGGGAGCTGAAATTAGCTTTTATTTTATTTAATTTTCCATTCCACCTTAAATCATGCAGTCTTTTTTGCCTGTTGTGCCATTTAAGGTGGAACAGGAAAGTTAGCTAAATAGTTTGTGCTTATTATGAAGGAAATGGCCATAAAACATTGAAATGACTCATTAAATTATGCTAATGTGGTTAACTTAATTTTTATGAGAGAAAACTCCAATTTGAGGTTTTGTTTAAATGCTTGTGCTGCAAAATCTCAGCAGTGATTCTCAGAAACATGTTAATATGATTTATTAATACTCTATAAAGCTGGTTAATAGTGTATAATAGAAGAGTTTATTAATACTGTTATAACTGTAATATTTAAGATTTATATTAAATATCTCTGATCTCTCTGCAGGCGTGTCCAGCATCATGGCTACATCACAATGAACACACACACACACACACTGACCTGTTAACACACGGACCGGTGCCCGGGACTGGAGTTCTGGTGGTGGGCGGAGCTCTGAGGACTTTTATATTAAACTCTGTTCTGTTGCTCGGATACGGATTTACAATAAACATTATAAACACACTTCCTCTCTACCATTGTCTCATTTCCTGTTTTTGTTTTGTGGGCGGGGCACATACCCGTGCTCTGTTCTGAGGACGGGCTGCAGTGATTGGTCGGTATAAGTTATTTAGGGTATGGCGATACGACTCTAAAATTTCAGGGTAGTTTTGCATTATTAATATCTGGTCATGGTCATGTGACTAAATATTTATTTTATCAAAAATTAAATTTTAAGAATAAACGAAATGATTATGAAGTCCTTGACCTAGCCCCTAACTCCTCCCCCTATAGCCTCATCTTTATTAATCTGCTCCAGAGTCCTGATCCATCAGCATTACCTCTACTGCAGAGACCAGGGGTACGTTTCCCAAAAGCGTAGCTGCTAACTACGTTAGCAACTTACATAGTCTGGACGATGCAGCTGCGACGCAGGTGTTTCCCAAAACCGTGGTTGGAACTATGGAGGAAACCACGTTAGTAACTTGCATAGTGCAAACCTTAGTTAAGCTACTCAGGTGTTTCCCAGAACCGTAGTTCCAGCGAATATTCGCAACTACCGTGGTTCAGCTGCGTCGTTCCAACTACAGCTCTAGACCTGTCGTTAGGAGCTCAGTTCCTGGTTATTAGTGCAGACGATGGACGGTAGGACTCAGAAAGCTGATAAATCATTAATATTGCTGCACGAGGATTTAAGATGTCAAGTGTACCTAATTATTTTTATTAATGTTTGTGTTAATTACATTAATTGAGCCACTTCACTTTTACCCATGTGCACCCAGGGAAAATAATAAAATTCAAATTTAAAAAATGTAAGCCAATTGCCCATTTTTAATGTATGTCTTTAACATTTAGCTTTATTTGGCAAACATGAATTCAGTGTAGTGAAAAAAGTGCACTGAAGTGCTCTTTAGCTAAAATGTATTTTACAGTCTTGGAAAGATGTATGTCAATTATTCAAGCAGGCATCTATTGAGTAAAGATAACTTGTGCTGTGCACATTTATGAAATAGTTAATAATTATTTTTTAAACCCACTGTGCTATATGCACTCTGTGAATAAGGCTATTAAACTGTCACTGGGGTAATACTCTAAAATGGCTTTAACGTAAACACCTGTACCCTAAGGACCTTTGAGGGTATATTTGCATTGTTTGTACCCAGTGAAACAAATTTATCCATACAGTAGGCAAGAATGTGTCTTTTAATAATATATTCATAACAAGAAAAAACTAAGTAAAAAGTGTCTTAAAATAAATAGAGACATACCTAATTATTACCTAATTATCCTCTGGAGGTAACAGGGCCAGACAGAGTATAAAGAAAATGTATCATTTAGCCAATACAACGTGTGTTTCTAGGCCTATACAAATGTTCTCAATCAATTGATGATGTTATCCATTCAGTCGTATCCGACTCTTGGCGATTCTATGGGCTAGTTCTCTCCATGCTGTCCGATCTTGTACGACATCTGTCATCTGACTTAACTTCAGTCCAGTATCAGCTTTGATGGTGTCAAGCCAACGTGTTCTCTGGCGGCCTGATCGTCTTTTGCCGCTGATCAGTCTGAGCATTAGATCTTTCTCTAATGAACTTGATCGTATAACGTGTCCAAAGTACATGAGTCTGAGCCTTGTGATCTTCCCTTCCAGCGACATATCTGGATTGATGCGCCTCAGCACTTCCTGGTTTGTCACTCTGGCTGTCCAGGGTATTCGGAGCAGTCTTCGCCAACACCACAGCTCGAATGAGTCGATTTTCCTCCTATCTGCTTTTCTTAAAGTCCAACTTTCGCAGCCATACATGGCTATGGGGAACACGATGGCATAAACCAATCTGCATTTGGTGTTAACGCTAATATCTTTGCATTTCCATACTTTGTTCATGGTCAACATCGCGTTTCAGCCCAAGGTTATTCGACGCTTTATTTCAAGGCTGCAGTCCCCACTTCGATCGATCTGGGATCCAAGGAAGGTGAATTCTTGCACGCACTCGATCTCTTCATTGTCAACCTTTATCTTGACAGCTCCATACCCAGCTGTTGTCATAGTCTTGGTCTTTTTGATGTTCAGGAGGAGGCCGAACTTTGCACTTTCGTCTTTGATCCGTTTTATCAAGTGCCGCAGACCATCCTCAGTTTCTGAGAGAAGGGTCGTGTCGTCAGCATAACGAAGGTTATTGATGTTCCATCCGCCAATTTTTACTCCAATTTCTGAGTCTTCGAGGTCCAACTTCCGCATGATGATCTCAGCATACTGTTTGAATAGGAAAGGGGACAAAATGCAGCCTTGTCTCACACCTTTACCTATTTTGAACCAATTGGTATCACCATATGCTATGCGGACTGTGGCCTCTTGGTCATCGTAAAGTGATTTTATCAATTTGATCAGATGATCTGGCACCCCAAGTTCTTGCAGGACTTTCCACAACTTGTCATGCTCAACGCAATCAAAGGCTTTTTTGGTAATTGTCTTATCGCCCATGCAACTTCTTCTGGGAGTATGGCTGGCTCAAGTTCCATCGTCTCAATTCCCTGCGCCGCTGGAGGTTCACCATGGTAAGCATACAGGTCTTCCGTATATTCCCGCCATCTCTTTTTGATACTTTGCTGATCCCTCAGCTCTCTGCCTTCCTTGTCTTTGATAGAGCCCTTACGCGCTGAGAAGGGAGTATGAAACCTCTTTACCCGTGAAAATGCACTTCTGGTATGGCCCCTCATAGCTTCGGCTTCCAATAGCTTGCACTGCTGGTTCCAATATGCTTCTTTATCTTGTCTCGCTGCTCGTTGGAATTCCGCATTCAGTCTAATGACTTCCTCTCAACTGCCCATGGCTTTGGCCGTTCTCCTTCGCTTAGCGAGATTTATGGTATCTTCGGTTAGCCATTTGCATTTCTTTTCTGGCTTCTTGTGCGGGATGCATTGCGTCGCCGTTTTAAAGACTAACGATTGAATCTCTTGCCACAATTCATCAGGCAGCTTCTCAGAGGTGTCAAGCAGCTCGAACCTGTTTTTCACCTCAACTGCATATGAAGGTGGAATCTTTGAGACATTGAACTTCTTTAGCTGCGCCGTCTTTTTGATGTTACAGAGTTTGACTTTGATGCTGGCTACTAGCAATTCATGATCCGTACCACAGTCTGCACCAGGATATGTCTTGACAGCAAACACAGAACTCCTCCACCGTCGACTGCAGAGAACATAATCGATCTGATTACGATACAAGCCATTAGGAGATGTCCATGTGTAGAGACGTCGTTTGTGTTGCATGAACCATGTGTTCGCAATTTTGAAACGATTTTCCTGGCAAAACTGTATCAACCGGTCACCCGCATCGTTCACCCAAGCCGAATTTGCCTACCAGGCCTGGATTTTCTTGGTAGCCTATTTTTGCATTGAAATCTCCCAAGATGTAGGTAATGTCCTTGTTGGGCACTTGTTGTAGCGCTTCTTGGATGTCGGCATAGAATCGTTCGATTTCATCCTCGGATGCATCGGACGTTGGGGCGTATACCTGCAGAATTGAGATAAATAGTGGTTTTGCGCGAATACGGATGGAAATAACACGGTCACTGATCGTTGAATAGCTTTCTACGGCGCGGGCGACTTGCTTGCAGGCTATGAACGCCACGCTGTTCCTTTTGATGTTGTAGTGACCAGAGTAGTAAACGGTAAAATCATCCGAATGGAAGTAACCATTGTCCGTCCAATGTAATTCGCTGATTCCCAATAAACCGATTTTGAGCCGTGCCATTTCTCCTTTGATGACGTCCAATTTCCCTTGGCTCATTCCTCGTACGTTCCATGTTGCGATCCGGTGAGTATGCGAATAGCGCAGACCCTTCTTTTCATCCATAGTTGCATCAGCGGTTGGGATTCGCATAGGGTTTTTGCCCCAAACGCGTCATAAGTACCATGATTACTCACTTCAGGTCTTCGCTCGTCCCCAGTAGCTGGCTCGATGTCTTCTGGCCTGGGGGTCCTACCATAGGACACCATGTTTGACACATTTGAGAGCCTATCCATATAATTTTCTTGGCGAATTTTTTACAGGGTAGGTCGCCAGGTCTTTCCCTAACCCTCCCCATTTATCCGGGCTTGGGACCGGCGCGCAGCTGCGAAGCAACCGCACGGCTGGGTTTCTCAATCAATTAGTCTTTGTTAAATAATATATTACAGGAAATACGTAGAAATATGTAGGCTACATTAATATATATATATGCAACAAATAATAACATTAATTGCCATTATGAAAAAAACATTAAGAGAATAAAACCACGACTGGGATTCGAACTAGGCTTTCAACCGGTGTTCTGTCGAGTTTTGCTACCCTGTCAAACCGTACTACCCTAGTGCATATTTAATTTTTAAATATAAAATTGCTAGAAAAAGCCCCATATTTAAACATGCTTTCGGTAGATTATTTGGAAAGCCTGAATCAAAATATCAGGAGACAGTTTAGGGTTATTAGGGGTTATTATAAGCCTTATTTTTTTATTATTGCTAACTTATTATTACTTTCATTATTATCAGCTGTCATTTACGCATTTGTAATATTCAGAAATAATGGCAAGGGGTTTCTGGTTGTTTAATGCAACCAAAAAGAACAGAATTACCATAAAAAACAATAAATAAATAAATAAATAAAAAATGTTTTCACGCATGGGCGCTGGTGTTGAGAAGCACATCTCGATGGGTTGCACAATTCGACAGAACACCGCGCGCTGCACCGTCGTAGGCGCTCTGCTGAACCACTGAGTAACACATTTCTCAGGTCTCATTTTAATAAGACTCATTCAGAATGGTGATTATTTTATAAAAAAAAATATTGCAATAGCAAATATGTGTATGTTTTTTTTAAGTAACAATTTCTGTTACAATTAATAATTAATATATAGCAATTATTGTGTACATTTTACTTGCAGTTCATTGTTATTTTATTAATAGTATTGTTGTCCGTTATGTTCTGGTGATAATTACAATATAAATAGCCTAAATGATACATTAGAAACATATTTTTGGCATAATATTTTAAAGATTGTGAGTTTTGCATGTTTTCTGCTGGGAAAGTCTGGCCGAACACATCTGGAAACACCTTAGTTAAGACCACGGTGGTTCAAACCAACATAGTTCAGACTTCTGTGGTACCAACAAAGTACGATGGTTTCGGGAAACGGTGGTACTTCAGATGTTAGTTAGTTTAACGATGCATCGTACCACGTTAGTTCAATGCTAGGCTCCGTCGTTGTACGGGAAACGCACCCCAGACCTGTGTGTGTGTGTGTGTGTGTGTGTGTGTGTGTGTGTGTGTGTGTGTGTGTAGTGAATTCATCCAAAAGTCTTTATAACTGTTGAACTTTTTTACATTTTGTCACTTTATAACCACAAATTTAAATGTATTTTATAGAGATTTTAAGTGATAAACAAACACAAAATAGCTCATAGTGATTTTTCTGAATTTTATTTAATAGATAGATATGTATATGACACAAAGTTACAAAACGATAAAATATAACGATACATATAAATACAATAAAAAATAAATAAAATTAAAAGTATAAAAGTACAGTTTTTAGTGTGTGTGTGTGTGTGTGTGTGTGTGTGTGTGTGTGTAATGGGGAATGGAGGTAGTGCAGTTGAACAGTGAACACCAGTTGATAAAGTGAGGATCACTGATGTCAGCCATACAGAAAGTGCAGATAAACAGTTATATAGAGATTTAAATTCAGCAGTGCAAGAGATACGTAAACAGTAGATGAATGAACTACTAGTGCAAAATAGTATTAAATATATATATGATATGAAAATAATACATTGATAAAAAAATTATATATATATATATGTATATTATTTTTAATCTATGTATTATTTTCGTACCACTTCACAGTTATGAGCTATTTTGTGTTTGTTTATCACTTAAAATCTCTTTAAAATACATTTAACTTAAGGGGTAACTGATAAACCCCGCCCCCACATAATTAGCATGTAACTAAGCCCCGCCCACTCCATGCTCTGTAATCTCTGACCCTTTGATGTGTGTGTGTGTTTTGGTGGATGGGGTTTGTTGTGGGTTTTATGACCCCACCCTTTTACACAAAACAGCCCGGCCACAAAATTCACACTGGATAAACTGGTTAAACTGGTTCTCCTGTTCTCATTATCCAGCATCCAGTTTATTCCAATTTCAGTTTAATGGTTTAACTAAACTGCCAAAACATTATAACCAGTATTTACTGTAAATGATTCAGTATCTAATGTGAATGAATCAGTATTTAATATGAATGATTCAGTATCTAATATGAATGATTCAGTATCTAATGTGAATGAATCAGTATTTAATATGAATGATTCAGTATTTAATATGAATGAATCAGTATCTAATATGAATGATTCAGTATCTAATATCAATGATTCAGTATCTAATGTGAATGATTCAGTATCTAATATGAATGATTCAGTATCTAATATGAATGATTCAGTATCTAATATGAATGATTCAGTATCTAATATGAATGATTCAGTATCTAATGTGAATGAATCAGTATTTAATATGAATGATTCAGTATCTAATATCAATGATTCAGTATCTAATATGAATGATTCAGTATCTAATATGAATGATTCAGTATCTAATATGAATGATTCAGTATCTAATGTGAATGAATCAGTATTTAATATGAATGATTCAGTATCTAATATGAATGATTCAGTATCTAATATCAATGATTCAGTATCTAATATGAATGATTCAGTATCTAATATGAATGATTCAGTATCTAATATCAATGATTCAGTATCTAATATGAATGATTCAGTATCTAATATGAATGATTCAGTATCTAATATCAATGATTCAGTATTTAATATGAATGATTCAGTATCTAATATCAATGATTCAGTATCTAATATGAATGATTCAGTATCTAATATGAATGATTCAGTATCTAATATGAATGATTCAGTATCTAATGTGAATGAATCAGTATTTAATATGAATGATTCAGTATCTAATATGAATGATTTAGGATCCATCCAGAACCGAACAGAGTGTTTGTATGTTTCCTCAGGTTGGATCTGTTCCAGAAGGCCGTGTTCAGTGTAGCGTCTGCAGGGCGTTAGCGTGATGGAGCACGCTCAGATTCTGCTTTAGCACTGTCTCACTCTCAGTATATCACTCCCCTCCAGAGTGAGACTCTACACTCTGCTGCAGCGTTAGCGTTAAATAGCATTAATTAGCATGCTGCAGTGTGATTAGCGTGTCATGCTAAAGGCTAAAGTCTGTGTTTAACGTGTAGAAACAGCTCTGTAAACTGATCCGCTTAGCCTGCAGGTGTGTTTACCTGGTGCAGGTAGAGGGGCGTGGCCAGGAAGAACAGCAGCGGGACAGAAGTAGGAAGAGTTCAGTGAGGGAACTCTTCACTCCACACTGAGTGAGCGAGAGAGTAATCACCCGTGAGTAAGTCACTCTTTAT
>NC_064411.1:58662500-58740000 GCF_023375975.1 Astyanax mexicanus | reverse complement strand
TCTATACCGGTTTAAATATAAACGTTTAATAATAAATATTATATTTTATTAATATTATTGTGTGTGTGTGGTGTGTGTGGTGTGTGTGTGTGTGTTTAGGGTCCACTGGAGAAGAAGAATGAGTTAGGAATCCTGTTTAAACACGCCTACACAGTGACTGGGCTCGAGACGGTGAGAAATATAAGACTCCTCCCCCTTACTGTGATTGGTCCAATTTACCCCCTTATGTGTTTTAAGATTCCTCCTTATCAATATGATTGCTCCTAATTGCCACTCGTTTATTTTGAATCTCCTATCCCTAACTATGATTGGACCAAATCTCAACTATGTTTGTTATGAGACTCCTCCCCCTGACTGTGATTGGTCCAAATATCAACTATGTTTGTTATGAGACTCCTCCCCCTGACTGTGATTGGTCCAAATCTCAACCATGTTTGTTATGAGACTCCTCCTCCTGATTGTGATTGGTCCAAAATTCAGCCTTGTTTGTTCTGAGGCTCCTCCTCCTAACTGAGATTGGTCTAATTTAACATCAAATGTGTTTTCAAACTCCTCCCTTTCAATATGATTGGTTCAAATCTCAGCTTAGTTTGTTCTCAGCTTCTCCCCCTGGCTCTGATTGGTCCAAATCTTGGCCTGTTTGTTATGAGACTCCTCCCTTTACCTGTAATTAGTCCTAATTGCTACCATGTTTTGCTCTAATGTTCTAATTACTTCCTCATTTGTTCCAAGACTCCGCCCCCTGACTGTAATTGGTCCAGATTACCATCTCATGTTTTGAGACTCCTCCCTTTAACCTATATTGGTCGTAAATGGTAGCTTGTTTTCCTGAGAACCCTCCTCTTGACTGTGATTGGTCCAAATCTTGGCCTCGTTTGTTCTGAGACTCCTCCCCTGGACTGTGATTGGTTCTTTTCACCTTGTTTGTGTGTGTGTGTGTGTGTGTGTTCAGGTCCGCACTAAGTATGGTCCTGTGGAACTGGTTCGGGTTCGAAACCCGTGGGGTAAGGTGGAGTGGGAGGGGCCATGGAGTGACTCTAAAGGGTAACGCCCCCTTAATTAACCTCACACTGATTTACTAGTTATACTCTGTCTAGTTTAATTTAACAGTGTATTTGTTTGTGTGTGTGTGTGTGTGTGTGTGTGTGTGTGTGCAGGGTGGAGTGGCGTTCGGTCAGTAGGGAGGAGCACCAGCGGTTGGATCGGGTCGCGGTGGAGGACGGAGAGTTCTGGTACATGGATTTAATAATCACATTATAACAGAGATTATCTGATTATTACAGGAACACCATGTAAACAGCATAATCTGATTCTGAATCCGATAATCTGATTCCTTAGATCAGAGTAAAGTGTATTAATCTGATTTAGGAATCTGATAAATAGAGCTGTATTTTATATCAGTAATCTGATCTCTCAGTGCATTTATACTCTTAACCAACCCCTTACCCATTACCCATAATCCCCCCTCAACCAAACTTTACACTCGGCACAGTGCAGTACCGATCTCCTGCAAACCGCCAAACTCAGACTGTTCGTTCTGCAGTGATTATGAAGTTATGAAGTGTGTTTTATTGTGTGATGATCAGTGTTTTATTGTGTGATGATCAGTGTTTTATTGTGTGATGATCAGTGTTTTATTGTGTGATGATCAGTGTTTTATTGTGTGATGATCAGTGTTTTACTCTGTGATGATCAGTGTTTTATTGTGTGATGATCAGTGTTTTATTGTGTGATGATCAGTGTTTTATTGTGTGATGATCAGTGTTTTACTCTGTGATGATCAGTGTTTTATTGTGTGATGATCAGTGTTTTATTGTGTGATGATCAGTGTTTTACTCTGTGATGATCAGTGTTTTATTGTGTGATGATCAGTGTTTTATTGTGTGATGATCAGTGTTTAATTGTGTGATGATCTCAGGATGTCCGTGTCGGATTTCCGGCAGAACTTTGAGGTGATGGAGGTGTGTCACCTGAGTGATGAAACGCTGAGTGGAGGTGAAACCTACAGACCCTGGACCTGCACATCATACCACAGCCGCTGGGATTCTGCCTCAAGTACACACACACTACACACACACAATATACACACACAATACACACTTACTACACACTCTACACACAAACATTACCCTTAGAAAACTTCCCAATTCGCTGGGGGATCCTTGACACCATCTTATACCCAGTTGTTTATCGTGTGAGTAAAAGTGCTGTTATGTGAAAGGAGTACTGAATGGCACTCAGTGGAGGGACATGTGAGGACACTGCTAGAAATGGTACCTAAATGCCCTCAGTAGAAACATACATAAAGGAACTCCTCAGAAATGTATCTGAAGGTTCTGTGTGAAACAGTACCTAAATACACTGTTCTTTGAGTGACGTTTGGTGGCACTTATGAGACAGAGGTATCTAAAAGCACTTCCGGGACAGACATTTAAGGACACTTCTAGGACAAGGTTATCTAAAGTTCACTCCCTGAGTGTAGAAGGGTACTCCTAGGAAGCAAGTTTAGATGCTCCTAGTAAAGGAATCTTAGGTACTTCCTAGTAAGAAGGGTACTGAATGGGACACCTAGGAAGGACATCTAAGGGCACTCCAAGGAAAGGTATCTAAAGGTACTCAGATGACAAGGGTTTTGAACAGCACTCTTAGGAAAGACATTTATAGGTACTTTTTTAACGAACATCCAAGGGCACTCTCATAAGGGCACTGCAAGGAAAAAGGTATCAAATGGCACTCCTGAAAAGTGCAACAAAAAGCACTTTGTAAAGAGACCTTTAACATCTTTTTTACATCTGTAGTTGGTTTCTGTGATCCAGATCAATTTTCTTTTGATCATTTCCTTTGATTGGTCAGAGCTGTCTGGTGCGAGAGCAAGAAAGTGAATATAGTGAGAAGATTCTGTGTTTTAATCGAGCAGTGAATGCTGCACATACCACTCTCAGTGTGTAAACAGCATGGAGCAGCAGAGACAGCGTTTGTTCATAGGTTTGGTAATTAATTAGCGTAATCTGGCTAAAGTATATCAGATTAACCTGCACCTTATCATCAGTTTAGCTCAATAAAATGAGTATATTTGATATCTTTGATTTGAGTCGGATAAAGACCGGATCACGTTCTCACCACAAGAGAACCGATCCAGAGTTCGTTTGGAGAACCAACACCACCTCCTCCAGCAGATCTCAGTCCAGTTGTTTTGATCTGGACTGAACAGTGTGATTACTGTTTTTACACCAGATTAATCAAACGGCACTAAGAGTACAAACCAACCAGAGTCTGATTTAACTGGATTAAATAGTTCCTAAGATTCTGTATCTGATGGTAGGTGTCCCTCAGTACCACCTGACCCTGCTGGAGGAGGACGATGACCCCGCCGACCCCGAGCTGACCTGCTCCTTCCTGCTGGCGCTGATGCAGAAACACAGCCGGCAGAGAGGAGTCCTGCTGCCAGCTCAGATCAGCGTCTACAAGGTACCGCCGGTCCGGTCCGGGACTCGGCCTGAGTTGCACGGTCGGGGTGTAATAATGAATAAATGAATAAATAATTAATAAAGTAATAAATTGATGTGTTTTGGTGTTCAGGCTCGGTCTGAGAACAGTCTCCTGACCCAGCTGGACGTTTCGGTTCTCCGGCCGGTTCTGAACTCTGGTTTACAGCAGCAGAGGGAGGTGGTTCTCCGCGGCCGACTGGCACCCGGAAATTACATCATCATCCCGTCAACCTCGGAGAAACTGTACTCCGCCGAGTTCCTGCTCCGGATCCTCACCGAGAAAGGGAACACCGCCGTGTACGACTCTTTACTCATACTTTACTCATCCTTTACTCATCACTTAAACATACTGTACTCATACTTTACTCATCATTTACTCCATATACCCTACCCTTCCCTACCACTTACCCCTTACCCCTAACACTTACCCCTAACCCTTACTCCTAACCCTTACCCCTACCCCTTACCCCTACCACTTACCCTTAACCCTTACTCCTAACCCTTACCCCTACCACTTACCCCTAACCCGTACCCCTACCACTTACCCCTAACCCTTACCCCTACCACTTTCCCATCACCCTTACCTCTACCACTTACCCCTAACCCTAACCCTTACCACTTACCCTTAACCCTTACTCCTACCACTTACCCTTAACCCTTACTCCTAACCCTTACCCCTAACCCGTACCCATACCACTTACCCATAACCCTTACCCCTACCACTTACCCATGACCCTTACCCCTACCACTTACCCCTAACCCCTACCACTTACCCATAACCCTTACCCCTACCACTTACCCATAACCCTTACCCCTACCACTTACCCATGACCCTTACCCCTACCACTTACCCCTAACCCCTACCACTTACCCTTAACCCTTACCCCTACCACTTACCCCTACCACTTACCCATGACCCTTACCCCTACCACTTACCCCTAACCCTTACCCCTACCACTTACCCCTAACCCGTACCCCTACCACTTACCCCTTACCCCTACCACTTACCCTTAACCCTTACCCCTAACACTTACCCCTAACCCTAACCCCTAACTTACCCCTAACACTTACCCCTAACCCTTACCCCTATCACTTACCCCTAACACTTACCCCTAACCCTTACCCCTAACCCTTACCCCTACCACTTACCCCTACCACTTACCCCTACCACTTACCCCAACCCTTACCCCTAACACTTACCCCTTACCCTTCCCCCTACCACTTACCCCTAACCCTTACCCCTACCACTTACCCCTAACACTTACCCCTAACCCTTACCCCTAACACTTACCCCTAACCCTTACCCCTAACACTTACCCCTAACACTTACCCCTACCACTTACCCCTAACCCTTACCCCTAACACTTACCCCTACCACTTACCCCTTACCCTTCCCCCTACCACTTACCCCTAACCCTTACCCCTAACCCTTACCCCTAACCCTTACCCCTAACACTTACCCCTAACCCTTACCCCTAACACTTACCCCTACCACTTACCCCTAACCCTTACCCCTAACACTTACCCCAAACCCTTACCCTTAACACTTACCTCTACCACTTACCCCTAACCCTTACCCCTACCACTTACCCCTAACCCTTACCCCTACCACTTACCCCTACCCCTTACCCCTAACACTTACCCCAAACCCTTACCCTTAACACTTACCTCTACCACTTACCCCTAACCCTTACCCCTACCACTTACCCCTAACCCTTACCCCTACCACTTACCCCTAACCTATACACCTAACACTTACCCCTAACCCTTACCCCTACCACTTACCCCTAACCCTTACTCCTACCACTTACCCCTAACCCTTACTCCTAACCCTTACCCCTAACCCTTACCCCTAACCCTTACCCCTAACACTTACCCCTAACCCTTACCCCTACCACTTACCCCTAACCCTTACTCCTACCACTTACCCCTAACACTTACCCCTAACCCTTACCCCTAACCCTTACTCCTAACCCTTACCCCTAACCCTTACCCCTAACCCTTACCCCTAACACTTACCCCTAACCCTTACCCCTACCACTTACCCCTAACCCTTACTCCTACCACTTACCCCTAACCCTTACCCCTAACCCTTACCCCTAACCCTTACCCCTACCACTTACCCCTAACCCTTAACCCTTACCCCTACCACTTACCCTTAACCCTTACCACTTACCCCTAACCCTTACCACTTACCCCTTACCCCTACCACTTACCCCTAACCCTTACCCCTACCACTTACCCCTAACCCTTACCCCTAACCCTTACCACTTACCCCTAACCCTAACCCCTAAAACTTACCCCTAACCCTTACCCCTAACCCTTACCCCTTACCCCTACCACTTACCCCTAACCCTTACCCCTAACCCTTACCCCTACCACTTACCCCTTACCCTTACCCCTACCACTTACCCCTACCACTTACCCCTAACCTAGCTGGAATACTAACATTGCAAACTTATCTGTGTTTGTTTGTGTGTGTGTGTGTGTGTGTGTGTGTGTGTGTGTGTGTGTGTGTGTGTGTGTGTGTGTGTGTAGGCCTACACAAAAGCTCGTCATTGATAAGTCCATACCTAAGCAGGTGAGCTAACCAGTATGTTTATGTTTAGAAAATATATTAATAATAATATTTATAACACTGATTACTGTATTAATTATGTTGTTTTCTGGGTTTTATTAGTAAATTAAAACATAAAATAAGCAACTACTAGTAACAGATAACACACTGCACATTTTATGAGTTAAAAGATAAAAAAATACTTTGATATTATTGTTTATATAAATGTAATTACTGTATATATTCTGTTTCTGTAGATAGTGAAAGAGTCTGTCTTAGCGCTGCCCTCTACCTCTCAGACCCAGAAGCTCTTTATGAAGCACTGCAAAGAGGTAAACACACACACACACACACACACTCAGCCTAGCAACTGTTTAATAACATGCTGGAACCACCTAGCAACACCCCTTAGTAACAACATAGCAACCTGGAATACCATTGCAACCCCTTTTCAGTACACTTTAGTGACCACCTAGCAACACTCAGGCAACTACCTCCCATAGCATAGCGATCGCCTAGCAACTACTGTTTCTGGAACACCAGAGAAACCACCAATCAGCACTTTAACACCAGGTGTTCCTCTCAGAGTGAACTGTTCTTCCAGAACTCAAACAGTGACCCGAATAACGGGATATAAAGTAGCCTAAGAGTGTGTGTATTGTGTGTGTGTGTGTGTGTGTGTGTGTTACAGGGTCAGTGCAGACCACTGCAGCTCCTTAACCTTCTGACTGAAGTTCTGAGTGGAGGAGGTAAAAAAAACACACACACAAACACACATATACACTATCAAATATACTCCTCATATTAGAGTTAAACGGCTGTTCAGGTGCAGTTTAACCTGATTTATTACCCAGATTATTATAATCACTACAGCTATTAACTAATGCTAATATCTGCTAATGCTAAACTGTTTGTGTGTATACTGTGTGTGTGTGTGTATTATGTGTGTGTGTGTGTATCAGTGTTAGCAGGCTCGGTGGAGAAGCTGTGTTTGGAGCACTGCAGGAGCTTCGTGGTGTTGATGGATGTATCCTTCTGTCCTGATATTTAAATCAATCAATATTAAAATTAATCTATAACCCTGATCAGTTCATCTTATATAATAATAATAATAATAATAATAATAATAATTACATCATAAAGAGATTACTGAACACAGTGTGTGCGTTAGCATATTAGCATCATGGTAACATTAGCGTCCATTAGCTGTTAGCTACATTAGCCTCGTAGCTCCAGCGCTAAACTGAACTGATTAGAATCTCCTTCACCGTGAGATCAGAGTCGTGGGCAGGGCCAACTGGACTGGGCGGAGTTTCAGGCACTGTGGGATAAATTCAGAACTTGGACGGTAACACACACACAAAATACACACACACACACACTAGATACACACACAAAATACACACACACACACGTGCACACATAATAGTCAAGTCAAGTCAAGTCAAGTAGTTTTATTGTCAATGCTGCATATGTACAGGACATACATAGAATTGAAATTACGTTACTCTCCTTCCCAATTTTACAGCAAGTACAGATAATGGATAATAAAGAAAAATAAAGAAAAAGGGGGAGACACTATGTGTACAATACAGCAGCAGGGACACAGACATACATGAGACAGAACAAGGTGCAGTAGTGGTGGGGGTGAAATAGATATATAAATAGAAATAAAAAGAAATAAATATATAATCTAAATCTAAATGAGTGGGAGACACTATATGTACAATACAACAAAAACACAATAGACATTTGTGAGACAGAAGATAATAGTGCAATATTAATGGTGATTAAGATCAAGTGACAATATAAATAGAACCCGTATAACAGTAGTGCAATGTTGTATCTAGCTTAAGGCTGGTAAAGTTCTTAAAGTTCCCAGTTCTTGGGGAATTAAAGTGTGTATGACAGTGCAGCGTAACAGTAGTGCAGGTATTGGGTGTGTAGTGCAGGTCCTTTTACAAAAGTTACAGTACTGTGTGTGTTCTAGTGCAGAGTTTCAGTACTGTGTTGGTGGGAGGATGTGGGGTCAGGATGATGAGAGTGTGTGTGCTGTGGGCAGGATTGGGATGGGGGGTAGTGCGGGAAGAGAGTTCAGCATCCTCACAGCCTGATGGATGGGGCTGTCTCGCAGTCTGCTGGTCCTAGACCCGAGACTCCGCAGTCTTCTCCCTGATGGCAGCAGGCTGAAGAAGCTGTGTAGTGGGTGGGAGGGATCTCCTGCCAGACGGAGGGCTTTCCGCGTGAGGCGGGAGCTGTACAGGTCCTGAAGGGAGGGGAGAGAGGTGCCAACGATCTTCTCAGCTGCTCTCACGATGCGCTGGAGGGTCCTGCGGCAGGATGCTGTGCAGGCCCCGTACCACACGGTGAAACAGCTGGTACGGGGCCTGCACAGCATCCTGCCGCAGGACCCTCTGGGCTACACTGCATGTTAGCCCCGCCCATTCATCCCAGCGTATTTAGCCCCGCCCATTCATCCTACAGTTTCAACCATAGACTGTATATAGCTGGACAGAGCATCGTCTCTTAAAAGTGAAGCCACCACAGGTCGGGCGCCCCCTGCTGTTCGGCTGCAGAAAGCTGTGTAACCCCACCCATCCCCATAGGTTTCAATGGCAAAACAGAACAACTTTCAATCAGGTTTTTTTCTAATATACTGTAATTCTACCTCCTTTATTTAAATACAGCAGCTAGTGAACCTCTGCTTATATTGTTATATTTTTATATCCCCACAGAATTCATTTTTAAGAAGGTTATTCAGCTCTATTTAAAAAAGGTGTGGTTATGGTAAAAGGGCTGGTTATGGGCGGGACCAATAACAGACCGTCAGCTCCGCCCCGCTCCGCTCTGCAGCCTGTGACCTCGAGGCAGCCCTCAGGGGCGGGGTTATTTAAATGAGTAGGCGGTCTCTCCACAGCCTTTCTCCCTCCTCTGGTCTACTGCGCAGACTCTGGTCTCTGAATCGCCAAAATGGAGGAAGATTTTGGCTTCATTTTCATTGAATGAATGGGAACGGCGACACGGCGTCCATCTTTATATACAGTCTATGGTTTCAACCCACTGCATGTTAGCCCTGCCCATTAATTCAATTCCAATGTGTGTTAGCCCCACCCATTCATCGACAGTTTGTTTATATTTAACTTTATGTGTTTGTTTATTTATTTATTGTTTTTTTGTTTTTAGGAAATATTTATGAGATTTGACACCAATAAAACTTACTCTCTGGAATTCCTCGAAATCTCACCAGCTCTAACTGCAGCAGGTACACACACACACACACACACACACACACACACACACACACACACTACACACACACACACAGTAATTAATTTTAAGTGTATTAGGAACAGTGCAGTGTGTGTTCAGAGATGTAAAGCTGTAATAGCAGTGTGTTTTCACCAGAGGGCGCCAGCACTCCTCTATCAGAGGCTCCGCCCACAGGGAGAGAATTAAACATATGCTAAACATATGCACATTAATACCTGTGTCTGATGTCCTGTGTCTGATGTCCTGTATCTGATGTCCTGTGTCTGATATCCTGTGTCTGATGTCCTGTATCTGATGTCCTGTATCTGATGTCCTGTGTCTGATGTCCTGTGTCTGATGTCCTGTATCTGATGTCCTGTATCTGATGTCCTGTGTCTGATGTCCTGTGTCTGATGTCCTGTATCTGATGTCCTGTGTCTGATATCCTGTGTCTGATGTCCTGTATCTGATGTCCTGATGTCCTGTGTCTGATGTCCTGTATCTAATGTCCTGTGTCTGATGTCCTGTATCTGATGTCCTGTCTCTAATGTCCTGTGTCTGATGTCCTGATGTCCTGCAGGTCTGCAAGTGGATGAGTTTGTCCTGCAGCTGATTGGTCTGCGCTACACTGAGCCGGATCTCACCCTCAGCTTCCCCGGCTTCCTGTACCTCCTGCTCAAACTGCACACCATGAACCGTAAGAACCACATATGTGTAGTGTGTTTGAGTGTGTAGTGTGTGTGTAGTGTTTGTATAGTGTGTGTGTAGTGTTTGTGTGTGTAGTGTGTGTGTGTGTAGTGTGTGTTTGAGTGTGTAGTGTGTGTAGTGTGTGTATAGTGTGTGTGTGTGTGTAGTGTGTGTATAGTGTGTGTGTGCGTGTAGTGTGTGTATAGTGTGTGTGTGTGTGTGTAGTGTGTGTATAGTGTGTGTGTATAGTGTGTGTGTGTATAGTGTGTGTGTGTATAGTGTGTGTGTGTGTAGTGTGTGTATAGTGTGTGTGTGTATAGTGTGTGTGTGTGTGTGTGTAGTGTGTGTAGGTTGGTGTCTTTAGTCCTATCTGTACAGGATTAGTTTCTCAGGGGGTTCTGGGTAATTTTCTCTTTTATGGGGGTTTTTATCCTCTGTGATTTTATTCTCGTCCAGAACGATCATGTAGGTGTTTTATTTCTCAGACGTCCTCTGAGTAAATTACAGGCTGAATTATCTACTGTTTTTCTCTGAACTCCGTGCTCCTCCGGTAATTTTAGTCCCGTCCGGACGCACATCTCTGAGTTTCGTCTCCTCGCCTTTAATAAAATAGATATTTGTCCACTGCCGTGGTTTCCACGGAGATCCACGTTAAAAAAACACAACAGCGAGTGGAAATGGAGGAGCTACTGAATGTGTTGAGGTCATGTGACCGAGAAAAAAGCCTAAAACTCACTGATCCTCCTGTTTATATAATTGTAGTGCGGATGCAGGAGTTTTATCAGTAAAGAGTAGATTTATAATAGGGATTTATAATAATCCCGTCCGGATAGGGATTATGTTCCGTCTGACAGTTTGTGTTTTTATCTGCAGGAAAGTTTCAGTCGTTTGATTCCGTCGGCATGGGAACGGTGTCACTCAATTACAGACAGGTAATCACAATGGCCACTTTATTGGAAACACCTACTGTACTCTGTGCTTCCACACACTGGTGGCCACTTTATTGTAAACACTGTGTGTGTGTGTGTGTGTGTGTGTTGCAGTGGCTCCACATGACGATGTATAACTGATATCAGACCTGCGCTCCGACTCCAGCGTCTCCATTTCACTTTCATGTGTTTCTATAATTAATAAATAATAATTAATATGAATTATGCATAATTAAGTAGCTGAAAATTACAATAACTATGTCTGAATGTTTTAGGATGATTGTTTAGATCAGTTATCTGTAATTAAACTGTTTTTTAAATAAATTTAATTTTAATAATTTTCCAACTGTGACAAAATTATAAGCCATAAATAAAATATTATATTAATTATGGAATATCACAATAAAATAATAAAAACTTAAACATGTCAGAACTGTTTTCTTTTATTATTATAACTACGATCATTTCACCACTGTATCTCCCCGGCCAGCAGAGGGCACTCATGAGCTGTGATTGGCTGGCCGGGTCTCGCCCCTGCGCTGTGATTGGCTAACAGTTCCCTCTCGCAAGTCTTTCATTCTCACGCTCCTGTCCAATCACAGCTCTGAAGGAGTGAGGCAGCCAGCCAATCAGAGGAGCGGGGGCGGGGCTTGTCGCCAGTGAGCGATACTGGGGGAGGTGATGAATAATTCATGAGTCTTTGTGCGGATAATTCATACTGGAGTAGAGTTTAGTGCCCCACATACCAACACAGCTCCACTGACCCACTACCGCACCTTATTAACACTCTAATAACCCCTTATTAACCCCTTATTAACCCTATATTAACACCAAGATCTTTCATTATATTACAAATTATTTTACATATTTTATGTTATAAATTAATATTAAACTGATAGATTTACATACAGTAGCAGCACAGAACTTTTTCTATTTCTTTATTTAATGTATTTTCTACATTATAGATTAATATTAAGGAGATGAAATCGATTGCAGGACTCATATATAATTCAGTATTAAAGAGTATTAAAGTGTTTTTCCTCCACATTAATCTCCTGATCTAAACCTGATGAACTGAGATTAAGGTGATTTGAGGTGATTTAATTGGGATGAGCTGGAGCTTCACAGCGTGAAGGAAAAGCAGCAGCTATTGTTCAGCACCTCCAGAAACTCCTTCCTTCAAGATGCTGAGAAAACTATTCCAGGAGACTCTAAATCATGAAGATACTGAGATTAAAATATCAAGAGTCTGCAGATCAAACTTTATTTTTACTCTGGAATCACTGAGAGTTTACTGTATAAAAGGGACTGAAAATATTTAATAAGAAATAATAAGGAACAAAATAGTAAAAAATATATAAATAAAAGAAAAACTCACTGTAAATCAACATTTAATATATTTGGATAAAATATATGTATATTTCAAAAGCTAAAAAATAAAAAAAATCTAAAAGACCATATAACAAATTGACATAAAAAAGTAAAGAATTAAATTATAGAATTAAACAGCCTTTCTGAAGGTGAGTAGAAACTAAAAGTTTAAAAGGATTCAGTAGTGATGAAGATGTAATGATGAGGATGATGATGATAATTGTGGTCTGATGGTGAAATCCTGTTGTGAGCTGAAGCGTTAAAATATTCACTGAATGAATGGAGAGGAATGTGGGCGGGGCCAGCGCTGAGCCATGACACGCTCATTAACATTCATTACATATTTTAGTTCTTCTTCACCTGTTTAATATTCATAATAATAAATATGAAATAAAATAAATAACATCAGGGTTAGAGTAAATATTTCTGGATAGTTGCTGCTTTAATATCATTCACAAATATATGTACACACACACACACACACACACACACACACATATATATATATATATATATATATATATATATATATATATATATATATATAGTTTTGTATATTATATATATACAGTATATCATAATACTCATTTATTTTTAGTATTTTCAACTACTACTTGCTTATTGACTCCTCCCCTTTCCCTGGAGGAGTTTTGGAGCATCTGTGTTTAATATTCATAAGCAGTGGGCGTGTCTTTAGTTTATCCCTCCTTCAAGATATTTCAGCAGACTACATTGAATCCCGGTCATGCAGCTTGCCATCAGCTGCTGGAGCCCTGAGAGAGCACAGTGGGTCTTGCTCTCTCTCTGGCCTGGGTACAGTACAGTAGATGGCGCTCTCTCTTTCCCCTCATCACTCCTAGGGTGATGTGGATCAGCACAAGGCTGCGTCTGTGAGCTGATGTATCAGAACCGAGTCGCTGCACTTTATTGACATAAAAAATAAAGAATTTCTATAATATAAAATAAAGAAAAAGATAATAATAGCAATAAAGTATTAAATATTATAAAAAAGTATGTATATAAATAAATAAAACAAATGAAAAATTTAAATACACACATAGGCACTTTCCTCTGAGCGTTAGGTCTGTGATGCTACTCAGCAATGCTACAGCATCAGCAGCAGTTCAAAAAGAGGCGGAGTCTGACTTCACATGTATCGGAGGAGGCGTGTGCTGGTCTTCTTAACCCTCCTGGTGTTGGAGCATCACTAGTGATAGGGGGAGTCCTAACGAGGGGGTTGGGTACTTGGCTGTGTAAACTGGGGAGAAAATGGGATAAAATTAGAAATAATAATAATAAAAGAAATGTAAACCCTCATCACAGTCCCTTTCCATCAGCCTGACCCGACTCGGAACTGAAACTGGTGAGATTAGAGCTGCTGAAATCTTTATTTTTATGAGAGAGTGATTTAGTGTAAGGAACTTTATGAAAATGTTTTATATAAAACAAAGAATTATTCATGTTCATCCAGCTCTCAGTTTTAATATTAATGCACTGTGAGCGGGTTTGTATAGTAGCACTTTCACCTTTTTGCTAGTGTTATATTTTATAGACAGATGGAATTTTATTGATCCTAAATGAAATAAGAATCAGTCAATCTTTATTTTTACTGGGGAATACATTGAGGGTGACCCCTTATTTATAATACAACCGAGCATTTAAAGTATAAAAGTATTTGAAAATATTTAATAAGAAATTAGAAATAATAATAATAATAATAATAATAATAATAGAAATACAAATTTTGTCAAATAAATAAAAAAAATCTAAAAAGACCATAAAAGAATTGACACATAAAAAATAAAGAATTTCTATAATATAAAATAAAGAAAAAGATAATAATAGCAATAAAGTATTAAATATTATAAAAAGTATGTATATAAATAAATAAAACAAATTAAAAATTTAAATACACACATAGGTGATGTTATAAGTTACTACAGAAAGTATGATAGTTACAGTCGCTTTAATCAACATTTAACAGCGTTTATTATTGTCGTAATTCTATAAAATATACATAATTTTTACTTACTAAACCACTCACTCAGTACTTCAGTACTTTAGTACAGTATTTTAATATTAATGAGCAGTGGGCGTGTCCGTCACACGTCCCTCCCCTTTCCTGGAGGTTCTCGGGCACTCCCGTGTTGAATATTAACGTAGAGTGGGCGTGTCCGGAATGTGCCCCTCCCCCACCTCCCCGGGTGGCGTATCAGTGCTCCGCTGGCTCCCCGAAGCTCCGACTGTCTCCGCCGCCGCCGACCGACCGAACCGCCGCCGCCGCACCGCGCTAGCGTTCATCTGTTCCCCGGCTGAGAGACTCGAGGCGCCCCGGTTCGCTCCAGTTTGCCCTGCTATGGTTGATTACCACGCCGCCAACAGCGCCTCATCCTCCGGCCAGACCAGCTACATGGAGCCGGAGAGCGACTGGGACCGAGACCTGCTGCTGGACCCGGCCTGGGAGAAGCAGCAGAGGAAGGTGAGCTGTGGGGCGGCCGCGCTGCTCAGGAAAGCCCGGGGCTTTGCTCGGGGCCTGGGCTTGATCTTGGGTGTTGGTTTAAAACCGAGTTAACATTGATTTCTTGCTGTTTTTTAGCGATTTAAACCGTTTTTTGGGTGGTTCGAAGGCGGTTTGGTGGATTAAAATGGCTGAGGGCTGCACTGCTTAATTTATTTGTATTAATATGTATTTAATGAATTTAATGTAGTATAGAGGGGAGTAGAGGAGGTGTTGTTGTGTTGGGTTTATAATAATAATAATATTTAGCAGTGTATTTAAGAGTTAAAGGTCGGTAGGGTGGATAGTTGAATTGTGTTAAACACATTGAGCCAGCCACATTGAGTGAGTGTGAACGGTAGGAATGGTTGGTTGGGTTGGGCTGTGTTGTGGGAGTGGGGCACATTTTTGGGATTTTTAGGTGGTTGCCCTGGTAGATTGTGTGGGTTCTTGTGGTGTTGTCGAAGAAAATGCTTTGTTTAATGTTTTCACAAATTTTGAAGTGTTTTGGATAATTTCTGACAGTTTCAGACAATGCTAAAGTTGGCTACGGCTTGGAATTGCCCGTTCCACCTTAAATGATCCAGCAGTTCCATTCTGTCGACTCGAGGCGCCAGAATGAAACTGCTGGACCATTTAAGGTGGATCGAGCAATTCCAAGACGAAGGCAACTTCAGCCTCATAGTTTAGTGGCAGTTTAGTGAAGAATTTTCCTTCTTATTATATTCTATAACCATCTCTAATCATTAATCAATCCAATGAACGTCTTTTCCCGTTTTCCCTCTTCATCTAATCAATCAACTTGATCAGTTTGATTGCTTTGATCTTCCATGCGAACGATAAAGTAGAAGAATTCTCTCTTAAGCAAGCAGAGCGGCATAAAGAACAAATCAATGATTTACAGCGCCGCCCTCTTTTGAAGGAATTCCCCACGTCTGATTGGTCCAGTGCCACGTCAGTCACTCCGAGGCGAGCGTTCTGATTGGCTGAGAGGGTGCAGGGTGAAATAAAAACCCAAGTGTTTACTTAGTTTTGAGTTTCTGAGTTTTAAGTTTCTGCTGAGCCGCAGGAACATCAGGGTTCTTGATTCCTGATTCCAGTGTTTTAAAAAGTTTCGTAATCGCTCAGTACCTGTGATTTACCTGTCGGACTGTGGTTCACACCTGAAGGCAGGTGTGTTTACCTGTGCTGCGTGCACAGGTTCAGGTTTGGTGTGTATAATTAAGCTTAACTGCCCCCACTAAACAGTCCTTCCAGTTTAGACTTGTTGGAACGCCTTTCCTGGTGTAATAATGCTGAAGTGGGTAAGTTGTGTTCCCCGGGAACCTCTGGGGAACATCTGGTGAATGTCTGTAGCACCTCTATTCCACCTGTGAAGTATGAACAGGTTTATTGTGTCCAAATACAACCAGTTAAATTTAGCATCAGTGCTCCCTTGTTGTAGTGGGAGTGGTCTAAACGTTAAAGTTTTTTTTTTTTTTTATCAAGAGTGGCTTGTTGACTCTGTTGTGCTGAAGGTCGCCTGGGCGGACGCCTGGTCCTACGTTGTTATCTGTTATCTTGCACAGTTTCGAATCACTGAACGCAGAGATTCCTGTTCCCCTGCTTTACTACATTACTAGACATTGTGTAGATTTGATTGTATTCATGTTGGGCAGGTTTTAAAGTAGTGTAAGGGTTTTAGTATTGGAGGCGTGTTGGGTTTAAAATGTTTGGTGGGTTTGGGTTTTGGAGGTGTGTTAGATTTGGTTCTTGGAGGCTTGTTGTTTTTTAGATGTTTGGGTTTTGGAGGCTTGTTGGATTTTAGATGCTTGGGTCTTGGTGGCTTGTTTGGTTTTAGATGTTTGGCAGGTTTGGTTTTTAGATGTTTTGGTGGGTTTAAGTCTTGGGGGCTTGTTGGGTTTGGGTCTTGGAGGCTTGTTGGAATTTAGGTTTTTGGGGGGTTTGGGTCTTGGAGGCTTGTTATTTCTTGGGTTTATTGGGTTGTTGAGGGTTTCTGGCTATTTTATGGTTTATTGGGTTCTGAATGTTTTCCTGAGTTTGCTTAGAATTCTTGTTTCTTTTTGGGTCTTCTAGGTTTGTTCGGGTTCGGTTGTTTCCTGGGTGGTTTGTTGGATCGCTGATGTTTCCTGGCTTTGTTATGGTTTCCTGTGTTTATTGAGTCCTTGATGTTTATTGGGTCTTGGAAGTAGAACTAATTTGTTGGGGTTTCCTGGGTTTATTGGGTTTATTGGGAGATTTTTTGAGGAGGCTTGTTGTTAGTTTTCGGGTGTTTCCAATGTTTGTTTAGGTTTTCTGGGTTTATTGGATCCTTGGCATTTATTGAGTCCTGGGGGTATAATGGGTTTGCTGAGGTTTCCTGGGTATCCTGGACTTCCATGGTTTATTGGGTTCTGTACTTTATTGGGTCATAAGGGTGTTGTTCCGTCTTGGGGGCTTGTTGGATTTTCTTTGGGTGTTCCTGGGTTTGTTGAGCTTTCAGGTGTTTGTGGTTTGTTGGGGTCTTGGATATTTCATAGTCCTAGACATTGATGGGTCTTAGTGAGTCTTTTAGATTTTCTGTGTCTGTTGGATCCTGGAAAGCCGTTTGGTTTCTTTAAATTTTTATGTTTTTTTGAATTTCTGGGTTTAGTAGGTCCTTATTGACATCAGACATGTTTGGATCCTGAATATTTTATGGGTTCTGGAGGTTTGGTAGGTTTAAATAGGTTTGAAGGATTGTCAGGTTGACTTTTTGTTTCCTGGACATTTTTGGGGTATACACGATTGTTGTTCTGAGGGTCCCAAGGTCTCAGGGTCCAAAAGCCTGTGGGTCCAAAAGTCTGGAGGTCTGAAGGTCCGGGGGTCTGAAGGTCCGGGGATTTAAAGCTCTGGGGGTCTGAAGAAGGTCGGGGGGTCTGAAGAAGGTCGGGGGTCGGGGGGTTTTAGTAGTCAGACTCTCTGCTCCTCTTTACTCCCCTGCTGCTGCTGGAAGCTTCAGAGAATGAAGCGTAATCGCTTCCCTGGCCGGCGCTGGAATGTGTGTTGTGTGTGTGTTGCGAGTGTGTGTTGCGAGTGTGTGTTGCGAGTGTGTGTTGCGAGTGTGTGTTGCGAGTGTGTGTTGCGAGTGTGTGTTGCGAGTGTGTGTTGCGAGTGTGTGTTGCGAGTGTGTGTGTGTTGCAGTGTGGGCTGTAATAACTCATTCCGCTGGCTGGCGGTGGGGCAGTCTGCTCAGCCCGTGTGGCACAGATCAAAGGGGTTCCTCTGAAAAGCATGAAAGTGGAATTCTGGCCCGGACCAGATCCACCATCGGCCCAGCCGAGTTCTGACCGGCCCACGTCAGTGTAGAACTGAGAATGATGTGGGTGTGGTCAGTAAACACCCACAACACCAGAGAACCGTGACTGTTACACGACTGATCGTCAGTCTTCAGTTCCAAACACAAACATCAGAAACTTGCTTTCTTTGGTTTTTGGTGTCTAGAATACACAGGAACATTCAGAGCTTGATCTGAAGCATGTCTACTGCATATCTAGAACCCCACTCTACTGCTCCTTTCTTACAGCCTATCTAGAACCCCTGGAATGAGTAGAGAACTCACTGAGTAAACTGATTGATGTGGACCATGATCAGGTTCTGAGTTGTTCAATGGTGCAGAGATAAGCCACCTCTGAATGTACAAATACTAAAAACCTGACCAACCACATGCAGTACCACAGCTACCCCTTCACTACACCAGAGCAACCAACTTAGACATTATAGTAACTGCCCTAAAACATCTGGGCTAAGCAACCCCCTCACTGCACACACTGCAGCCACCTTGGAGCCTATTGCACCTGACTAGCAGTACCATAGCAAGTAAAGTACCTAGCAACCACCCATCAACATTATAGCAACCACCCTACCGGGATACTGTAGAAAAGCACACACGTAAGTTACAGGTGTTTGTGTATCGCTTAATATAATAGTGTAAAGGCCTCGGCATACTTCATGCGAAGACTACGTTCGCTTGGCTTCAGCGAACAATGTGACGTAATTGCGGAGAAAACAAACAGCCGCGGACGTCGCACAGGGGCTTTGTTCGCCGTGTCGTCCACATGGAAGCTGGGAGAACTCCACGGCCGAACACACAACGCGACAACGCCTGTGGATGATCTTTAAAAAAGAGGCGTGCCAAGAAAACAAACATGGACCGATTTCGAAGAGAGGCTCGCTGAGCAGGTACAGCGGTGCCGTCACCTTTATAATTCTTCATTGAGAGATACATACCGGAGCTTGTCTAGACAGAGCGCGAGAGGTGATAGTTTTCCGGTCGTCATGAAACTTAACTTTACTAATGTCACAGCACCACCTGCGGTTGTGGAGCCAACGAGACAGGCAAAGCGAAGCCGCAGAAAGTATGCCAGCTCAAAAGCTTGTGAAAGCGTGCTTGACTTTGTGCAATGCTCACGAAGTATGCCGAGGCCTTAAGACTACAGGTGTGTACATTGAGGCATCGCTAATGCTAGCTGATAGTGTACATTAGAGCATGCATACGCTAGCTGATACAGTGTACATTGGGGCATGCTAATGCTAAAAGATACAGTGTACATTAGAGCATGCTAATGCTAGCTGATAGTGTACATTAGAGCATGCATACGCTAACAGATACAGTGGACATTAGAGCATGCTAATGCTAGCTGATAGTGTACATTAGAGCATGTATATGCTAGCTGATACAGTGTACATTGGGGCATGCTTATGCTAGCGGAGACAGTGTACATTAGAGCATGCTAATGTTAGCTGGTTGTCAGTTTCGTATCTGCATCAGAGAAATATATTTTTATGTGAATGAAGTGACATCACTGTGATGTCATATCGTTATTCTCTCGACCGTCTTGTTCCACAGAGTGAGAGAGTGAGAGTGGGCAGTAATATACAGTAGTAACGTGTGTGTGTGTGTGTGAGGTTACTGGGTGTGTGAGGGTGTGTGTAAATTCCAGTCATCCCTTCACCTACGTGTTTCACACACCTACAGAGAGAGAGGGTGAGCGAGAGTGAACAAGTGAGAGTGTGTGCCGGTATGCACTGTTTATTACTGCTTTATAAGTATGTTGGAGTGAGCCGTTTGGAGTGAGCAGACTGGAAGCTTCTGCAGTGCTCCAGTGTTTAGTGTAGTCTTGGAAACCATATCAACCACCTGCGTATCATTGCGTCTAAAGGCTGTATACCAACACTGCCAAAATTACTTGTTAGTTTGGCTATTGTAGCAACCACCTGGGTATCATAGTAACCACCTGGCTATCATAGCATCCACCTGGGTATCCTAGTAAGCGTCTAGCGACCACCTAAAGACTGTATAACCAACACTTCCAAAATTACTGGTTAAAAATTACTCGCGCAACCACCTAACAAGCACCTGGGATACCACTGCAGCCGCTTAGTAATACCCTAACAACCAAGCAGTGACCATCTAGTAACATTTTGTTTGGTGTTACTGTAGATCAGTGCATCACCAGGAAACACAAGCAACACACAAACTACTGTAACACCCTTTTCACTATTTTACCAGTTTTAACCCTAAAGTGCTGCAGTTCTCACTGTTGTTCGTTCACAATGAAGATGTTACATTCTGGATTTGAATGGTAAATGTGAACAGTATGATAAAATACAGATTCAGGTGTGAACGACACGCAGACTGAACATCTGAGAACATCTAGCTGAACTGGGACGAGTTTGGCAGGTTCAAGTCAGGACAAGCCTAACACACACACACAGATACACATACACACACACACACACATACACACACACAGATACACACACACACTGTAATACACTCGTGTATCACTACTCTCTGAGGTTACTCCACTGTCTGATAACACTTAATTAGGCTGTGTATTATTATTTAGAGTTATTGATATAAATTTATATACACACTAGAAGCAGATTGATAATTGAAGGAATCAGTAATCAGAGATAATATGTCAGAATGTCTGATTAGTTTTTATGTTATTTGATAAATGAAACAGACTCCTTTATTGATGGTAATTGGCAGCATGTCTGATCTGAACGATGAATCTGTATTATCTGGGAAAACAGAGTTCGGAACAGTAGTGTTGGATACTTGGCGTTCACACTGACGTTACACTGTATGAAGTATCAGGAATAATGTTGTTGGTCGATACTTAGCATTAGCATTGTGCTACGTGAACTGGAGTTGACTGATACTCCATGTTTATCGTACTCAGATTGGATCTGTTTTGGAAGGAATTCTGATTGATTTGGTGTTGGTTGACGCTTAAGTGTATCAGTGCCGGTCGCTGGTTGCCGGGACGGTCTCTGTGTGAGTGGCTGGTGTATGAGTGTATCAGTGCCGGTCGCTGGTTGCCGGGCTGGTCTCTGTGTGAGTGGCTGGTGTATAAGTGTATCAGTGCTGGTCGCTGGTTGCCGGGCCGGTCTCTGTGTGAGTGGCTGGTGTATGAGTGTATCAGTGCCGGTCGCTGGTTGCCGGGCTGGTCTCTGTGTGAGTGGCTGGTGTATAAGTGTATCAGTGCTGGTCGCTGGTTGCCGGGCCGGTCTCTGTGTGAGTGGCTGGTGTATGAGAGTATCAGTGCCGGTCGCTGGTTGCCGGGCTGGTCTCTGTGTGAGTGGCTGGTGTATAAGTGTATCAGTGCTGGTCGCTGGTTGCCGGGCCGGTCTCTGTGTGAGTGGCTGGTGTATGAGTGTATCAGTGCCGGTCGCTGGTTGCCGGGCTGGTCTCTGTGTGAGTGGCTGGTGTATGAGTGTATCAGTGCCGGTCGCTGGTTGCCGGGCCGGTCTCTGTGTGAGTGGCTGGTGTATGAGAGTATCAGTGAAAGGCGGCGGGTCGGTTGCCGGGCGGCACAGCGGTCAGTAAGAGGATTACAGCGCTGCCCTCAGGAAGCGCCGCCTCGCCGGGATTTAGGTTACACATTTGTTGGGTGGGATTTACTTCGCTTTGTTTATGTGTGTGATAATATTCCACAGCGCTGACGACCTGATCTGCCAATCAGAACGTTAGTAATGTCATAAATACCGAGACGGCAGCTCCTGCACTACTATAGATCATGTAAACTCTATACAGCTCATCATTATTCACGCATGTCCTCTCTAATAAAGGCTGGACGCTGAGGACACGGCGAGGTGTTCACTTACATGACCCACTTCCTGTACAGCGCTCGCCTTTCTCAAGCTCTCTGCACTGCAGCTTCTTACTCAGCCCATAGCATGCATTTACAGTAGTAATCTGTAGTGCTATTGTGAGTTTCTGAGGTAAAATATACTGGTAATGCATATATCTAAAATGAAATGTGTTGCAAATGCAAATATTTGAGGTAAAATGTATTGCAAATGCATATATCTGAGGTAAAGTATATTGCTAATGCAAATATCTGCTGTAAAATATACTGGTAATGCAAATATCTGAGGTACAACATACTGGTAATGCATACCTAAAGTAAAATGTATTGCTAATGCAGATATCTGAGGTAAAATATTTTGTTAATGCAAATATCTGAAGTAAAATGCAAAGCTAATCCAAATATTTGAAGTAAAATGCAGGGCTAATGCAATTATCTAAAGTAAAATGTATTGCTATTGTAAGTATTTGAGGTAAAATATTTTGCTAATGCAAATATTTTAGTTAAATACACTGGTAATGAACATATCTGAGGTAAAATCTACTGGTAATGCATATATCTAATGTAAAATGTATTGCTATTGTAAAGATATGTGGTAAAATATAGTGATAATGCAAATATCTGAAGTAAAATATACTAGTAATGCAAATATCTGAGGTGAAATGCAGTGCTAAACTGCTTGTCGGCTGAATGAGAGGGAAAAACCTGTTCAGTAAATCAGTGTTTAGTGATCTGTGCTCTTGATATCAGGGTAGTGGGTTTATGTGAAGTATCATGGCAACATTACACTAGTGTCATGTCACACTCAGCGCACCGTAGTGCACCGCAGGCGTTTATTGATCTTCTCTTTGATCAGTAGCTGGTTGTCGTGGAGACAGTCTGCAGCATTTTTTAACACATCTTTTGTTTTATTTTTAGAAAGTGCAGCATTCTCCTCCTCTTCACTCCGGGACTGAAATAGTGTCCAGGAGAAGAGTGTCCGCCGTAACCCACGGATATCAGCTCCGTTACAGTCTGCTGACTCAATGTGACTGATTCAGACCCGCTTATTATTTGTTTACATCGTATCTGTTTAAGGGCTGTAAGATAATTTAGAATTGTATTGTTACAGTGATATATAAATCCTCCATAAACTCATCAAAAGATCTGTAATAATATTGCAAATAACAGCAGATTTAAACTGCATTACCCGTCTTCACACTGCGCACTGTGGTCGTGTTGCGTATCTAGACTGGAGGCAGAGCGAGGTAGAGCTGCTCTTTTAGGTCTGATGTAGTTCTGATCCTTTATTTTTACCGCTGTGTTTTACTGCTCTTAGTGTCCTCTATGTTTTCATGCATCTTGGCATCATGTTCTCCTCCACCAGTCTTACACACTGCTTTTGGATAACTTTATGCTGCTTTACTCCTGGTGCAAAAATTCAAGCAGTTCAGTTTGGTGGTTTGATGGTTTGTGATCATCCATCTTCCTCTTGATTATATTCCAGAGGATTTTAATTTGGTAAAATCAAAGAAACTCATCATTTTTAAGTGCTCTCTTTTTTTTTCTCTTTCATGGAAAACATAACTGACAAAAATGTGTCACTTAGTTTTGAAGCCTCTGCAGTAGTGAAGGGGTGTATTCACTGTACAGATGAGTAAAAAGTGGAGGCTAAATTTCATCTGTTCCTCCACCACAACTATGGTTACTCTGGTTGTTTTGTCCTGAACGATGAGGAGCTTTTTCAGAAGGTTTCAGAACGGTGTGGACGGAGTTCTGGCCTAGTAAAGAATTGTGTGAACCGTTTGGCTCTAGATTAATGTAAAGTCATTCTTTAGTCATAGTGGTGACCGTAATGCACTGATGGCCAGTTAAACAAACGTCTGTTTAGAGTGACTGCCGGCTAAAGGAATGTGGCGTGTCCGGCACAGCAGTAAAACTCTGACCTTTGACCCGGTGTAAAACGGTAGGGAAAGGACTGGCCTCTCACACAAACATGCTAACATGGTTATTAGACACGTACTAGTGCTAACATGTCTGTACGAAGTACATTGTAATGCTAAAGTGAATATCTGAAGTAAAATGTAGTGCTTATGTGACTCTTCGAAGTAAAACCTAGTTCTGAAGCAAATATCTGAGGTCATATGTAGCAATAATGTGACTGACTGAACTAAAATGTACTGCTAATACAAATATCTAATGTATGGCTAATGTATCTGAAGTCTGATTGAGTGATAATGAGTATCAGTAAATTATAGTGCCTATGTAACTTTATGAATAAAATGTTGTGCCAATGCGTATTTCTGAAATTAAATTGTAGTGTAAATGCAGATGTCTGAGGTAAAATGTAATCCTAATGCGCATTTCTGAAGTAAAATGTAGTGCTAATATGGATTTCTGAAGTAAAATGTACTTCTAATGCCGATTTCTGAAGTAAAATGTAGTGCTAATGCGTATTTCTGAAGTAAAATGTAGTGCTAATGCAGATTTCTGAGGTAAAATGTAGTGCTAATGCAGATTTCTGAAGTAAATTATAATGCCAATGTAAATTTCTAAAGTAAAATGTAGTGCTAATATGGATTTCTGAAGTAAAATGTACTTCCAATGCCGATTTCTGAAGTAAAATGTAGTGCTAATGCGTATTTCTGAAGTAAAATGTACTGCTAATGCGGTTTTCTGAAGTAAAATGTAGTGCTAATGCGTATTTCTGAAGTAAAATGTAGTGCTAATGCGTATTTCTTGTGTAAAATGTAATACTACTGCGTATTTCTGAAGTAAAATGTAGTGCTAATGCTGATTTCTGAAGTAAAATGTAGTGCTAATGCAGATTTCTGAAGTAAATTATAATGCCAATGTAAATTTCTAAAGTAAAATGTAGTGCTAATATGGATTTCTGAAGTAAAATGTACTTCCAATGCCGATTTCTGAAGTAAAATGTAGTGCTAATGCGCATTTCTGAAGTAAAATGTAGTGCTAATGCAGATTTCTGAGGTAAAACGTAGTGCTAATGCAGATTTCTGAGGTAAAATGTAGTGCTAATGCAGATTTCTGAAGTAAATTATAATGCCAATGTAAATTTCTAAAGTAAAATGTAGTGCTAATATGGATTTCTGAAGTAAAATGTACTTCCAATGCCGATTTCTGAAGTAAAATGTAGTGCTAATGCGCATTTCTGAAGTAAAATGTAGTGCTAATGCAGATTTCTGAAGTAAAATGTAGTGCTAATGCAGATTTCTGAGGTAAAACGTAGTGCTAATGCAGATTTCTGAGGTAAAACGTAGTGCTAATGCAGATTTCTGAGGTAAAATTTAGTGCTAATGCAGATTTCTGAAGTAAAATGTAGTGCTAATGCAGATTTCTGAGGTAAAATGTAGTGCTAATGCAGATTTCTGAGGTAAAATGTAGTGCTAATGCAGATTTCTGAAGTAAATTATAATGCCAATGTAAATTTCTAAAGTAAAATGTAGTGCTAATATGGATTTCTGAAGTAAAATGTACTTCCAATGCCGATTTCTGAAGTAAAATGTAGTGCTAATGCGTATTTCTGAAGTAAAATGTAGTGCTAATGCGTATTTCTGAAGTAAAATGTACTGCTAATGCGGTTTTCTGAAGTAAAATGTAGTGCTAATACGGATTTCTGAAGTAAAATATAGTGCTAATGCGTATTTCGGAAGTAAAATGTAGTGCTAATGCGTATTTCTGAAGTAAAATGTACTGCTAATGCGGATTTCTGAAGTAAAATGTACTGCTAATGCGTATTTCTGAAGTAAAATATAATGCTAATGCAGATTTGAAAAGTAAAATGTAGTGCTAAAGCGGATTTTGAGATGAGATGAAACTCAGATGAACTGTCATGTTCTAAACTTTTTACCCGATATCTCTCAGCGAAAGTTCACGAAAGTTGCAGTTCTGCAATCAGGCAGTTTATGATGAGACATCATAAAAATAAAATTGAAGCGAAATTGCTGTCTAATGTTCCCACGGTATTCACAGTTCAGTTTGTGTCGATCTGTTGGCGTAGACTAAAAACGGTTTCTGCATAATTTCTTGATTTAATCCAGTGTTTAAACTTTATTAACTTTATTTAAACTTTAGTTACCCACTTAGAGTAGCACTTTTAACTAACAGTGTTTCTGTAGGTCATAAACTTTCATTTCTCTATTTCTGACCCTCATTAAAGACTTTCTAATAAACTTCATGTTTACAAGTGTGCTGCTCTAATCATTTATTATATATTTTAATAAAATAATAAGTAACACAATAAATAAAAGTTTAAACATTTCACATGTATAATATTTCTACACAGATATTCAAATGAATATATAGGGGGTTCAGATAGTCACAGTCTAAGGGGGCGGGGCCAAACGACAGCAATAGAAACTTTAAAACGGAATTCTACCATAAATATCTGTACTTTGTATAAAGTGTGTATATAGTGTGTGTAGTGTAAAGAGTGTGTATATGTAAGTGTGTGTGTTGGTGGTTTGCCCTGCAGTGGTCGCGCTGTAGGGAGGAAGTTGTGGTTGCCGTGGTTTCTGCAGCGTTTCCTGGTAAACGGTTGAAATATGAGTGTTAAAATGTGTCACAGACTCAAACTGGCTCAGTTTCCCAAATCCAGTAATGGAACCAGTGTGTGTTCAGACTGGTTCTGAGTCAGGCGGGTTTATGGTGCTGATAATGGTAAATGTTATATACCCAAAATATAACACATACTGGGAAATCTGCAGTTTAACCTGCTGGACTGGAGATGGACCAGTAGAGATAACTGCGTTTACCATCAGCACAGCTGAACTGGGTTCAGTGGTTCTGAACTGGAGAAACTCTGTCCTCAGGTTTCCTCAGCATGTTTTACTCTATACACACATTTATACTGTACCAATTCATAGTGGATACTGAACAGTTCAGAGTAAATACGGATAACTCATAATGCATACTGAATAGTTTATAGTGGATTATGAATAATTTAGAGCGGGTACTTTCTTATTCATAGTAGATATTAAATAATTAAGAAAGGGTACTGAATTACGATGGATGTTGAGTAACTCATGGTGGATACTAAAACATTAGTTGTATATTATTTACAATTCAGAGTGGATACTGAAGGGTTTGTTTTGGATGGTTAATAGTTTATAGTAAATATTAGGGGTGGACGATATGGCCCTATAATAACATCATAATATTTAATGGTATTTTTGTTTTAATGATATTCTTGCCATATTGGATATTTAAAATATTCTGGTAGACCCTGAATAATTCATAATAGATAATGAGAGTGAATAATTAGCAGTATATATTCTGTAGGTAATGCAGTAAATGTGTGTTACACCATGTTTGAAGTGTGTTATAGTTGTGTATAAGTTCTGTGGAGACGCTGCAGTGCAGCAGCTCGAGGTGTGAACACTCGGCTCACAGCGTTCACACCAATAACGGAAACAATCGCACACCAGCTGATTACTGAACTCACCATTTAATCACCACTATAAAACAGAGCTACAGTCTCTCAGTACAGCGAATTTACTCAGATCAGGCAGAACATTATGACCATATTCACTCTGTAGTTTAGTATAATAAATAAAGACTAGTTGTGTTTGTGTTTCTCTGTATACTTTATTATTCTCCTTCTTATTTTCACTGTTCCTTAATACTCAGGAGATAAGCTGGTGTCTTGTTGGGTTCCTCAGGGTTCTGGGTGGTGTGGTGCACGACTGTGATTAATGTTCTCGTGGTATGTGCACGGGAAGGAAGTGACAAAGATGCCATCAGGAAAACAGAGGAACAGTTATAGTGCTGCGGAACTGTGGGGGAACAACAAGAATCATCACACCCTACCCTCTATCCCAACAACAAGAATCACACCCTACCCCTCTATCCCAACAACAAGAATCACACCCTACCCCTCTATCCCAACAACAAGAATCACACCCTACCCCTCTATCCCAACAACAAGAATCACACCCTACCCCTCTATCCCAACAACAAGAATCACACCCTACCCCTCTATCCCAACAACAAGAATCATCACACTCTACCCCTCTATCCCAACAACAAGAATCACACCCTACCCCTCTATCCCAACAACAAGAATCACACCCTACCCTCTATCCCAACAACAAGAATCACACCCTACCCCTCTATCCCAACAACAAGAATCATCACACTCTACCTCTCTATCCCAACAACAAGAATCACACCCTACCCCTCTATCCCAACAACAAGAATCACACCCTACCCCTCTATCCCAACAACAAGAATCACACCCTACCCTCTATCCCAACAACAAGAATCACACCCTACCCCTCTATCCCAACAACAAGAATCATCACACTCTACCTCTCTATCCCAACAACAAGAATCACACCCTACCCCTCTATCCCAACAACAAGAATCATCACACTCTACCTCTCTATCCCAACAACAAGAATCATCACACTCTACCTCTCTATCCCAACAACAAGAATCACACCCTACCCCTCTATCCCAACAACAAGAATCATCACACTCTACCTCTCTATCCCAACAACAAGAATCACACCCTACCCCTCTATCCCAACAACAAGAATCACACCCTACCCCTCTATCCCAACAACAAGAATCACACCCTACCCTCTATCCCAACAACAAGAATCACACCCTACCCCTCTATCCCAACAACAAGAATCACACCCTACCCTCTATCCCAACAACAAGAATCACACCCTACCCCTCTATCCCAACAACAAGAATCATCACACTCTACCTCTCTATCCCAACAACAAGAATCACACCCTACCCCTCTATCCCAACAACAAGAATCATCACACTCTACCTCTCTATCCCAACAACAAGAATCACACCCTACCCCTCTATCCCAACAACAAGAATCACACCCTACCCCTCTATCCCAACAACAAGAATCATCACACTCTACCCCTCTATCCCAACAACAAGAATCACCACACCCTACCCCTCTATCCCAACAACAAGAATCACCACACCCTACCCTCTATCCCAACAACAAGAATCACCACACCCTACCCCTCTATCCCAACAACAAGAATCACCACACCCTACCCCTCTATCCCAACAACAAGAATCATCACACTCTACCTCTCTATCCCAACAACAAGAATCACCCCAACCTACCCCTCTATCCCAACAACAAGAATCACCCCAACCTACCCCTCTATCCCAACAAGAATCACCACACCCTACCCCTCTATCCCAACAACAAGAATCACCACACCCTACCCCTCTATCCCAACAACAAGAATCACCACACCCTACCCCTCTATCCCAACAACAAGAATCATCACACTCTACCTCTCTATCCCAACAACAAGAATCACCCCAACCTACCCCTCTATCCCAACAACAAGAATCACCCCAGCCTACCCCTCTATCCCAACAAGAATCACCACACCCTACCCCTCTATCCCAACAACAAGAATCACCACACCCTACCCCTCTATCCCAACAACAAGAATCACCACACCCTACCCCTCTATCCCAACAACAAGAATAAGGACACACTTCCACGGTACATGAATGTGGAAAACAGGGTCAGGGCTAAGTTTTGAGGGTACATAGGAAGGGTGTTGGTTGCTGTGGTGTCTCAGGTGGTTGCTAGGGGGTTTTGCGGTGTTCAGTAGTCTGTGGAAGAGTCTGAAGTTGATCCCTCTGCACCGTTACTAGAAAGGGTTCCTGACTGTAGAATCTTGGAGAACCCTTGCTTCAGAGTGTGTTATACAGATTTTCTTTCTCTTTCTTTGTGTGCGCGAGTGTGTGTGCGAGTGTGTGTTCAGTAGCTCTCTGGGACAGGAAGTGGGGTGTGTGTCGCAGTTTTTTCCTCTTTCCTCGGCGCCGAGTGTTTTTTGCTGCCTCACTGGATGCTCCCGCCACGGGCGGGGGGGGAGGACGTGGGGGTCAGGGGGGTGGTCTCATGTTTGAAATTCCTGCACTCCAATGACAAACAAACACCACACACACACACACACTGCAGCAGTGTGTTAGAGCGGTGGTGTAGTTTGGGACTGTGTGGGGGGGAGGGGGCGGGGTAAAAGGTGTGTCTGCCTACTTTGATCAGGTGCTGTGAAGGGTGTGTGTGTGTGTGTGTGTGTGTGTACCTTGCTGCTTTTACATCACGGAGGCGGCGGGTGGTTGAGCTTTTGCCTTATAAGGAAAAGTGTGTGAGGAGGAGAGACAGGAAGAGAGTGACAATGCAGACCGGCCTGACTCGCCCAGTCACATTCTCTTGCTCTCTCTCTCGCTCTCGCTCTCGCTCTCGCTCTCTCGCTCTCGCTCTCTCTCTCTCTCTCTCTTTCGCACTCTCTCACAACCTCAGTATTAGTTTAATAGAAATTGAGGCCCCTCCCCCTCCCTAAAACATGCTAGTTAATACATAATAAGTAAATTAGTAAGTTTTGCAAGTAATAAATAAATCAATTATGATAAAGTATCCAGCATACTGAATAATTGACCTTGATATTGAGTAATTTGAATTAGATTTTGAAGAATTTATACTGAATACTGAATAATTTGTAGTGCCTACTGAACCATACTCCTTTGATGGGTACTACAAAAATAACAGTCCATTATAGGGGATACTTAATCATTATTCATTAGTAGTAAATGGCTACTAAACTGTTTTAGTAACCGTTTTGAATAATTGGTACCAGACTGGACGCTGGATAATTCTTAGCGGACACTGAAGTGTCTGTAGTTGATAGGCTCATAGTGTGTAATTCATAGTGGAGATGTGTAGTCCAGCTCTGGTTCTCAGCTTGTTGCTCAAGCCCCTCACCTCGTTTCTCACTCGTGTGGTCGAGCCTCAGTCGGTTTCTCAGTGTGATGTTAGCGTCCTGTGCTAATGTCGTGTGTAATGGGTTAACGCTAACTGGGGGTGATGTGTAGTCATGTGGTTATAAACCACAGAGTAAACTTCTTATTTATATCTAATGAGCATCGGCTGCTTCTGTAGTTCTATATTCTGAGAAGTGAGACGGCTAAGTTAGCGTAGCGCACTGTTTAACTGCATGCTAACTGTTTATATTACCCCACTGTGGGTCTGAGCTAAAGTTTTTAACGCTTCAGCAACAGAGTGGTACGATTGTGCACAAAATGCCCAAACTATAAATTGATCAACAAGTGTTTGGTTGCCTGGTGGGGTTTTAGTGCCCTGTAGGAGTTTAGTGTCCCAGTGGGGTTTTAGTGTCCCAGTGGTGTTTTAGTGCCCTGTAGGAGTTTAGTGTCCCAGTGGGGTTTTAGTGTCCCAGTGGGGTTTTAGTGCCCTGTAGGAGTTTAGTGTCCCAGTGGGGTTTTAGTGTCCCAGTGGGGTTTTAGTGCCCTGTAGGAGTTTAGTGTCCCAGTGGGGCTTTAGTGTCACAGTGGGGTTTTAGGGCCCGTGGGAGTTTAGTGCCCCAGTGGGAGTTTAGTGCCCCAGTGGGAGTTTAGTGCCCCGGTGGGGTTTTAGTGCCCCGGTGGGGTTTTAGTATTCCAGTGGGGTTTTAGTATTCCAGTGGGGCTTTAGTGCCCCGGTGGGGCTTTAGTGCCCCGGTGGGGTTTTAGTATTCCAGTGGGGTTTTAGTATTCCAGTGGGGCTTTAGTGCCCCGGTGGGGTTTTAGTATTCCAGTGGGGTTTTAGTATTCCAGTGGGGCTTTAGTGCCCCGGTGGGGCTTTAGTGCCCCGGTGGGGCTTTAGTGCCCCGGTGGGGTTTTAGTGCCCCGGTGGGGTTTTAGTATTCCAGTGGGAGTTTAGTAGAAGCGTTAGTAGAAGTTTAGTAGAAGCAGTCAGATTTTGTCCCAATAGAGTTTTGTTGCCCAAATGGAATTTGGTGTTCAATAGGAGTTTAGCGTCCTGTGCGATTTTGGAGCCCTTTGTTGGAGTTTTAGTGTCCCCGCGTGGGATCTGTAGTGTCCCCGCGTGGGATCTGTAGTGTCCCCGCGTGGGATCTGTAGTGTCCCCGCGTGGGATCTGTAGTGTCCCCGCGTGGGATCTGTAGTGTCTCTGGTGGGATTGGAGAGTCCTGGCTTTGGCCAGTCAGTGCTCTGTTAAGTCGGTGGCTCAGCAGATGATCACATGACGTCCTGAGTTACGGTGATGAAGTAAGATTACACAAAATAACCCAGGAGAGATATAATCAGGGAGAGAAAGTATTTACCTCACTCTCTCTCACTCTCTCTCTTCCACTCACTCACCTGTTTCACTCTTCCTGCTCGTCCTCTGTTATTAACCCTTCGCCTGTAAACGGCTTTATCTGATTTAAGACTCTTCAGTCATTTCACTGAAAGTACTGTTTGTTTAACTGTGTACTTACTCTAGCAGAGTCAACAGTAAGGAGTATGAGCTGTTCTGATCAGCAGGGCTCACGTTAGGGTTTGCAGGAGGAGTGTTGAGTAGTGTTAAGTAAGGAGGTGTGCTTGGAGGTTGTGTGTGGTATTGTGGAGGCTGTGTGCAGGTTTTAATCCTCCTGATTCTCCTTCGCTCCATTTAAAGCCTCAGAGCGCAGACGAATTCCTACCCACGAAATTCCAAACACGATCCGTTTGTTGATTTATTAAAGCTGATTTAAGTTTCTGTCCGAGACAGAAAGCATCTTTAGCATCCTGTGTTAACAGAGGCCTGGAGGAGAGCGTGAAGTCCTGACTGTGGAGTGTGAGGGTCCGTGCGAGGAGTGTGAGGGTCCGTGCGAGGAGTGTGAGGGTCCGTGCGAGGAGTGTGAGGGTCCGTGCGAGGAGTGTGAGGTCCAATAATAATATAAAAATATATATTTGCAGTAAATAATAGACTTCTTTCAGGTGTTTGGGTGTATAAGAGATGGAGGATTCTCTCTCACTCACTTTACTGGAGGGCTGTGTTTTATTAATGGTGCTGCTGAAGGTGGTTTATGTGGTTCAGATCTGCAGATATAAAGTGAACACAGTTCTGCTGCAGCGCTCTGGGTTTTGTAGAGACCGTAGTTCTTAAGGTGGGTTTCGGGGACTCATCTGGGTCTATGACCTACACAAGTATGGGGTGAGGATAAACTGTGATGGGTGACAAAAGGATTAGGTGGTTGCTGTGGTGTCACTGTGGAGTTGGTAGGTTTTTGCTGGGGATACATCCAGTGTCTGTAACCCTAACCCTGTCACATCGTACGCAATAAAAAAAATCAAATTATACTCTAAACATTTCTTTGCAGCTTATGTGCATGAATTAAATATGTTGCGCTTTAATTCTGTGGTAATTTTTTGTTAATTTTTTTTTACAATTATTATTTTATAAAAATGGTGGTTGCTGTTTATAAAAAGGAATTTGTTGGGGTTGCTGTGTCTTCTCATACTCAGTCCTCAGTTTTTCCTTTTGGTTTGATCCAGTAGTGTATCTGTATTACTGCAGGATCCGGCGGTTCTGTTCTGTAGACGCTGTAGATGTTTGAACATTGCTGTGAGGATGTGCAGTACTGTAGTGTGATCAGATCTGCTATAATCAGAACTGAGCTCCTGATTACCATCTTTGGTCAGATCTCAGAACTCGGAGGTGTTTAGTCTGATTTTAACGGTCTGAGCTGGGCTTCCTGTCGAACGTCCTGTGTTGAAACGCACCCCCGCCCCCTCTGAGCGCTCGGCAGGAAGTCGTACGTCACCTGACCCCCTCCGCATTGCACTGATCTGGTTAATGTGTGAACAGGAAGTGCTCACCTTCAGACTGAGTTCAACAGGGCTTCTGAAGATCAGTGTTACAGACCTCTGTAGAGAGCGTTCAGCATTAAACACCACCCAGAACCCAAAACACCTAAATACAAGAACACCAGAACACATTTAAGCAAAGCAACTCACCAAACTGTATTATACAAACCAATCAGTGTGAAGTATAGGGAGGCTCCACCCACATATGTAGGTGATGATGACAGAAGATGTAGTAAACTTGTTTAGTCTCTCAGTCACTAAACTGCAGTGCGAAACCGAAACTAAACGGACTAAATACAGAACAGAATACAATGTAACAAGTGTGGTAAAACACGCCCTCTTTTTTTTTTCTTGCACCCTCTCGTCATTTGTTCTGTGGTGAAAGTGTGAGGTGTTCTCTCACGCTCTGCTGCTCCACCTGAGCTGCTCAGCGTTCCTCAGATGCTCTCGCTCCGGTTTTGGGTCGGATCTGCCGGTGCTGAGCTGCTGCCGGAGTCCGAGAGCAGAATAGCGAGAGTTCCTCACATTCCTGAGATGACTCTCGCGTAGTTGTCATTCTCAGCTCTGCAGATATGGAGATAGCAGGAGGTCCACCTTTACAGTCACACACGAACCAAACCACTGTGGGGGTGGTACCGTGTTGCAGACTAGGTTCTGATTGGTTGCAGTGAGTTCAGGTGTGGTCAGTGGTCAGGTGCACTCCATTCAGAATGACCAGTTCTCTTGTTTAGATTCCACTGCATGGAGAGGAGTGTGGGGTGGAGTGTGTTTGGTGTGTGAGGTGAAAAGAGTGTATGGTGAGGATACGGTTTGAAGAGACAAGAGTGATTGGTGTGTTGGGAGGACTGTATGGAGGGGATTGTGTAGTGTTTGGTATGTGGAGAGTAGTGTGCGGTAAGTTTACATGGCGAGTGTGTGGTGGATTGGCTGAAAGGGTTAACCCCGCTGGGCCTGATGGTGAAACCCGAGCCGACCCGCCTCCACTGGAGCCGCACAAAGACAGGAAACGCCATAAATAAATCAACAAATAAACACACGGCCCGGTCCACATAGCAGCAGGGTCCAACACACTCCACCGTCAGTACTCCCTACCCAACACCAACCGCTACTTCACACCGCCTGAGGCCTGTAAACACTTCACTATTACTCCCTCCGTCCGTACTCTTCAACTAATCCCCAAACACAGCGTCCGTCTACCGTCTACAGCACCGTCTACAGCACCGTCTACAACACTGTAATTACAGCCGTATACTGACCTTTAATAAAACATCTCCCAATATCTGAAGACAGACCTCCAACACGCCGTATGGTGAACAGTGAGCACTATGAATCATCTGTTCACCACTATGTAATAGTGCATGTCTCCTGTGTATTATCAGGTATCTGCTATGACTTGGTTCTAACTCTGTGGTGCCCAAACTTTAGCTTAAGCTGCTGTGATGGTGTGCAAGAACAGTGTATTAGCATTAGCAGAATTGTGTGTGATTGGATACAGGGGCCGTGAAACTTTCACAAACCGTTGCACGTCTACCCATCCAGCCTACAGTTGTATTTAGCCCTGCCCATTCCTCCCACGTCAGCGTAGCTCCGCCCCTCTGCCTCAGGACAGAGTGTGTAGTGTGTGAGGGGTCAGGTGGGGTCGGCGGGGTGAGGTCGTCCCGGCGGTGAGTTTGGGACAGATGTTAAGAGCGGTCGGTTCTGTATGAACTGTAACATCTGGTTCTGGAAGGTTCTGGTGGAAAAGTGTTTTGGCGCGTTTCCTCTGGACAAAGAGTTTCCGTGTCCAACAGCTGTGTGTGTGTGTGCGCGAGTGTGTGGGCGCGCAAGTGTGTGTGACTGTGCACGAGTGTGTGTGTGACTGCGTGAGTGTGTGACTGCACAAGTGTGTGTATGGAGTGTGTCGGATTGATGCTCTTGTTGTGCTGCTGTTACAGTGTAACTAATGCATTCTGTTAAAGTGTTCGTGCGTCTCACTCCTCCCGTGCACCCCCGCCTCCCTCAGGTGTGACGGCGGTAGTGCTGGTGGGCGGAGTTGGTGGGCGGGGCTGAGCGCAGAGTGAGTAAGAGTGAGTGTAATGGGTCTGGAATGAACTCACACCTTCAGATACATAAAACCGTGAGGTAACATGATGACGTGCACTCTTTCACTGTTACTCACACTTGCACTCCTATGCGCTTATTAATTCTCCAGTATGAATTGTTTTTTGTGACCCGTTAATTTTTGCGTTGTCCAGTATGATCTAGGCTGGGCCTACTATGAATTATCTGGTGTCTGCTTTGAAATGATTGGCATTCACTGTGTATTGATTGGTGTGTAATGTGGTCAGCATTTATTGTGTATTGAATGATGTCCATCATGAATTGGTTTGTTGCCAAACAACTCCTAGTGGACATATACTATTGATTGCCAGGCGTCCGCCATGAATTGCCAGGCGTCCAGTATGAGTTGTGAGGCGTCCAGTATGAGTTGTGAGGCGTCCAGTATGAGTTGTGAGGCGTCCAGTATGAGTTGTGAGGCGTCCAGTATGAGTTGTGAGGCGTCCAGTATGAGTTGTGAGGCGTCCAGTATGAGTTGTGAGGCGTCCAGTATGAGTTGTGAGGCGTCCAGTATGAGTTGTGAGGCGTCCAGTAAGAGTTGTGAGGTGTCCAGTATGAATTGGAGTGTGTGTGATATCTGTAGACACTCCTCTCAGGTCAGAGTTCAGCTGTTATCATTATTGCTATTTACAGCTTCACTGACCTCATCACAGGTGTGTGTGTGTGTGTGTGTGTGTGTGTGTGTGTGTGCGCGCGCTGATCTAATCGTGTGAAGTATGCCTGACAGTTGAGAAATCACTTTGTGTGTGTGTGAGTGTGTGTGTGTGTGAGTGAGTGTGTGTGTGTGTGTGTGTGTTACCTGGCAGGAGCGCCACACCCGTTCCTGTCATTCTTCAGGCGGTTGGGTGCATTCATGCATTCTGGGGAAGTGTGTGTGTGTGAGTGTGCGTCAGACATGGCGGGGTGGGTGGATGTTTGGATTTAGGAGAGAGTGTGTGAGGTATGAGGTCATTAAGGTGTGTGTGTGTGTGATAATGTACATGCCTGTGCAGGGTGTGTGTGTGTGTGTGTGTGTTAATGTTCAGGTGTGTAATGTGGAGATTGTAATCAGAGGCCCCCTACAGGTCAGTCCCTGAACTGCTGGTTAAATAGAGGCAATGATCCAGCTGGTCCCTAAAATGTTCGATTGGGGATAAATCTGGCAACCGGTCAGACCAAGGAACGGTTCAATTCTTGAACCTGAACCTCAGATTCCATCAGGACCTGTGAGTCTTAGTGTAGTAATGTTCAGCACGTAAACGATCTCTCACCTGGAGGTGCACTATCAAAACATCACCTTTGGGATTTTCCTGAGACAGAACTACATCCAAACATACGAAACTGTGATTACAAACCAGGGTTATTCCACCAAATATTGATTATTTCTGAACTCTTAAAACTTTATGAATATGAACTTGTTTTCTTTGCATTATTTGAGGTCTGAAAGTTCTGCATCTTGTTTGTTATTTCAGTCATTTCTCATTTTCTGTAAATAAATGCTCTAAATGAGAATATTTTTATTTGTAATTTGGGAGAAATGTTGTCTGTAGTTTATAGAATAAAACAACAATGTTCATTTTACTCAAACATAAACCTATAAATAGTAAAATCAGAGAAACTGATTCAGAAACTGAAGTGATCTCTTCATTTTTTACAGAGTTGTATAAAGGCAGGTTTTCCACAGACTCTTTGGGCTGTTTTGGAAATCTGAGGAAAAACTAAACAAAACGATAGTTTTTTGCACGTTACTGTAAGAAGTGTTTTTATTTCTGGCTTCTCTCTCTCTCTCTCTCTCTCTCTCTCTCTCTCTCTCTCTCTCTCTCTCTCTCTCTCTCTCTCTCTCTCTCTCTCTCTCACACACACACACACACACACAGGTCTGAGTGTGTGTGGTGTCACTACTAGGTGCCTGTCGTACAAGAGGGTTGAAGGGACTCATTCACAAAACTCAATGAAGTCTTTGTGTGTGTGTGTGTGTGTGTGTGTGTGTTGGAAAGACGTAGTGAGAATTTGAGACTGGGAGGGATGGCGTGTGTGTGTGTGTGTGTGTGTGTGTGTGTGTGTGTGTGTGTGTGTGTGTGTGTGTGTTAAAGAGCATTCTAAGCTGTGTGTAATGTTTTCCTACCACGCTCTGACCTTTCAGCAGCACGGCATCAACCATCCATCAGAACAGCAAGTGCAACCAATCTGCAGTTTAAATGTCATTCAGTAATTAAGTATATATCACTGTAATTAAGTATCACTGTAATGCTGCACACACAGGGGGCGCTCTATAACGTTCTTATTACCTGCGTCCCAAAGGCAGCGCTGCACTTCTTGCCCCCGATGCCACAGAATTCTGTTCCAAACTGAAAGATACTTTCTGTACATTTGAGAAACTGCTGATGTTCAGATTCAGCTCAGAATGTTACTCCTGTAACCCCATGACCCTCAGTTTTTCCCCTTTATGGGGGGAAAAACAGCACAACCAATATGGCAAATGCAGTCAGCGCAAAGCCTCATTATACAATTTGAAATATGTGACCAGTAGTCCTGCCTGGTCTTCCTCTATCTAATCTTACCTCCGGTTTGATTGCAGACGTTCACGGCCTGGTGTAACTCACACCTCCGTAAGGCGGGAACACAAATCGAGAACATCGAGGAGGATTTCAGAGACGGCCTGAAGCTCATGCTGCTGCTGGAGGTCATCTCAGGTAAGAAAGACCTGTTCTCGTGATTTACTCTACTCTGTAACTCTGAGTAACTCAACTGGGCAACTGACATCTCGGCTATGAAACTGGGAGGTAACTGCTTTCTGGAACTGGGGGTATCTTATCTCTGAAACTGGGGTACCTCTGCCTAGAACTAGAGGAAAATATGCGAGGTAACTTTAATAGCTGAAATACCCCCAGTTTCATAGCTGAGATGTCAGTTGCCCAGTTTCTGAAACTGGGGAAAACTGTTCTGGAACTGCGGTAACTCTGCTCTAGATCTGGGGGGTAACTTTTTTCCTTGAACTCTTGGTACCTCTGGAACTGAGATACCTCTGCTCTGAAACTAGCGGCACCTCTGCTCTAAAACTGGGGTAACTGTGCCCTGGAACTGTGTGTAACTCTGTTCTGAAACTGGGGTAACTCTGTTTTGAAACTGGGGTAACTCTGCTCTAGATCTGGGGGTAGCACCTTTCTAGAATTGAGGTTAACTCCTTTTTGGAACTGGGGTTACCTCTGTTCTGGAAGTGGGGGTAACTCTGCTCTAGAACTGGGGGAAACTCTTTTCTGGAACTGTGGGTAACTGCTCTAAAACTGGGGGTAACTCTGCTCTGGAACTGGGGGAAAACTCCTTTTTGGAACTGGGGAGGGAACTCTTTTCTAGAACTGGGGAAAACTCCTTTTTGGAACTGGGGGTAACTCTTTTCTGGAACTGGGGCTACCTTTGATCTGGAACTGTGGGAAACTCCTTTCTGGAACTGTGAGTAACTCCTTTCTGGAACTGCGGGTAACTGCTCTGGGACTGGGGGTAACTCTGCTCTGGGACTGGGGGTAACTCTGTTCTGGGACTGGGGTAACTCTGTTCTGGGACTGGGGGTAACTCTGTTCTGGGACTGGGGGTAACTCTGTTCTGGGACTGGGGGTAACTCTGTTCTGGGACTGAGGGTAACTCTGCTCTGGGACTGGGGGTAACTGCTCTGGGACTGGGGGTAACTCTGCTCTGGGACTGGGGGTAACTCTGCTCTGGGACTGGGGGTAACTCTGCTCTGGGACTGGGGGTAATTCTGCTCTGGGACTGGGGGTAATTCTGCTCTGTAACTGTGGGTAACTCTGCTCTGGAGCTGTGGGTAACTGCTCTGTGACTGGGGATAACTCTGCTCTGGGACTGGGGATAACTCTGCTCTGGGACTGTGGGTAACTCCTGAAACTGGGGTGACTCTTTTTTAGAACTGGAGGTAACTTCTCCTGGAACTGGGGGTAACTCCTTTCTGAAATTGGGGATACCTCTGTTATGGGACTGGGAGTAACTCCTTTCTGTAACTGCGGGGAACTCTGCTCTGGAGTTGTGGGTAACTCTGCTCTGGGACTGGGGGTAACTCTGCTCTGGGGCTGTGGGTAACTCTGCTCTGGGACTGGGGTAACTCTGCTCTGGGGCTGTGGGTAACTGCGCTCTGGGACTGGGGGAACTGCTCTGGGACTGGGGGTAACTCTGCTGTGGGACTGGGGGTAACTCATTTCTAGAACTGGAGGTAACTCCTCCTGGAATTGTGGGCAACTGCTTTCTAAAACAGGGAGTACCTAATTTCTGGAACCAGGAGTAACTCCTTTTTGGAACTGGGGGTATCTTTGCTGTGCTCTCTAAGTGTTTTGCTTCTGGGAGAGGTAATTAAAGTAAGTGTGTTTGTTGGTTTAAAGGTGAGAGGTTACCCAAGCCTGAGAGAGGGAAGATGAGAGTGCACAAAATCAACAACGTCAACAAAGCACTGGACTTCATCGCCAGCAAAGGAGTCAAACTGGTGTCCATTGGAGCTGAGGGTATGTATAATGATTTTTTTTAGTTTATAGATTCAGACACTTTTTTTAAGGGTCTTGTAATTTCTGTAACGGTGGGTGGGGCTGAACTCCTCTAAGCTTAATTCTAGTATAATGATGATTATAGAACAGGGGGTAACTGTGCTCTGAATGTAGGGATCACTGCATTATGGAACTAGGGGTCAATAACTCCACTCAGGATTCTCTGCTCTGGGTAACTTTGCTCAAGAACTGAAGGTAACTCTGCTTTGGATCTGGGGGAACTTCACTCTACAGGCAGCATAGGTCACTCAAATCTAACACATATACACTTAATAACAAACAACAAAGTACCATCTTGTCAGCCGTGCAACATCCTGGTAACGATGAAACACGTCCATCTCAACTGTCCCACCTAAAACCGTATAAGACTAACAAGAAAAGAAAAACCCACCAGGGAAGATCTTAAAGTTCTTATCGCATCTTACCTTCAAATACCTAATTTATGCATATGTAGCGAAATATATTTCCCTGATCGTGCTAGAACTATTGACTAACTGCTCTGTGTGGATATATAAAAGCATGTGTATGCCACAAATAGCCAATTATGTGCTGAAGTGGCAATAAATCCCCAACAACCAACCAACCATCGGCTCTGCAGCTGGGGGGTAACTGTTCTCTGAATCTAGGGATAATTCTATGGAATCGGGGCTAAAAAAAACCCATCTGCAGCATAGGAAATCTCTGCTCTGTAACTCTGTGTTTGGGTAACTCTGTACTGTAACTCTGGGGTAACTAATATTGAGTTTCTGCTGTTTATGAATAGTGCAGGAAGTGTGAAAACTGAGCACCGACCAACTGTATCGTCCAGTGTAGCTCTGTTTAGGCACAGTTCCTGCAGTCTGAGTCGTGTTTAACTGTACTAAACGTCTTAGTGTTGACAGGATGTTCTCATCGGTCAGGCCTCAGAGTCACGTCCAGAATGTGAGTAACGCAGATGTGTGGAGAGCTGCTGGATTTACTGTGTAAACTGAATGTAAACCGTAACAGCAGTGCAGCATTTCCTGCCTGGAGACTGATGGGAAATTCTTCTGTCCAAAAACGCTGTGTTTCACGACTTCCTGCCAAGTCTGTCTCGCACATGGATGGAAAGCGTTTGTGCAGTGTGTGTGTGTGTGTGTGTGCGCGCACATAACTGACCTTTGTGATCCTCCTACATGTTTAACCGACGCTCAGAAGATGAGCGATGCTCCGGCCGCTGTCCTGTTCTCTGTAACGTTCTGTTTGTTCTGCTCGTCCTCAGAGAACCACTTTAATCTCTTTACTCCATACAAACATCGACACCACTGCAGATTTACAGTAGTGTGAGCTCACAGCGCACAGTAACATCAAACTGCAAAGAGACTGACCATACAGCGCTGGAGACCCAAATTCACACTGGAAAAAGAGAATAGCAGGATATTCAGACGACCTTAAGCTAAATAAAAAAAAAATGAAATAGCAGATGATGGGTCAGATTCTGCAATTCTGTTAATTCTCTAAAACTTAGCTAATACTTCCCTCACTACATGTGATCATGTATTTGTCAACTTTTTACAGCAAAATACTAGGGCTGTCCCTAACGATTATTTTTTAAACGATTATTCTAACGATTATTTTTTTCGATTAGTCGACTAATCTATTTATTGAGAAACATATTTAAATAATTATTATTTTACGTTTTAAAGCAAACGATAAAATACTATATTTATATATAATAACAACAACAGCAACACAAGCCTACTAAACCAAACCCCACACTTATAATCACTTACATGTACAACACGTTTAGATCTATAACGCTAAAAATGGATAAGCTCCCATACACCACAACCGTGTGTTGCACTGTTTTCTGTGACCGCTAGATTTTGTGACCACGGGCAAGTAGTTCTCAGCAGACCGGTGCACTGGCCGATTCGAAACGTGTTCGTTTCTAATGTTTACCCCGACTGGCCAAAACGGTTCAGTTTAGGGCTGAGGGTAAGGTGTAGGTATAGAAAGCTTCCGTTTTGCCAATGAACGCTCATAACCGTGAGCACTGGTCACAAAATTCCGACGGTGACAGAAAACGGTGTAACACCGCAGCGCTAAAATAACTTAAGGCAGCTAGCTTAGCTAAACACCTGAACTTATGAATAATGCTACTGTTTCTGGAAACTGCGAAATGCCATGCACAAATATAAACCAAAAATGTATAATTTCTGCCTGTGGCAGGTTTAAAACCTTTGGTAGACAGCCTTAAGTCTTTTTAAGGACACCCGCGGAGACCCTGATGTAAACGGTAACTTACTGTGTGACCCTGTTGACATAGTGCTCCTGGATGTTTGCGCTTCAAGTGCTCCTTTTGCACATATGGCAGAGGACCACATTGTTGCCCTTTTGCGTGAAATGCTCCCAAACTTTAGATGCCCGCTGGCGTTTTTTTGTAGCTGTTTTCACTACCGCAGTTCTACAGCGGGGGTGTTGTGCCGATTCTGTCCGCGAAGCGGGAGTCAGATTCAGCAGAGAGTCTCTCTCTCTCTCTGTGTCTCTCTCTCTCTCTCTCTCTCTCTCTGTGTGTGTGTGTGTCTCTCTCTCTCTCTCTCGCACGTGAACTCCTCCGCGTTTGACTTGCAGAACTGTGTTTAGCTGTTCTTAAAAATCATTTTAATTAAATAATAGTTCTATGCTTCTATGTTACCGTGTTAATTAACATATTTACGACGCGCCGACGCACGTTATGCAAATCGATGTATTTTCGTAATCGATGACGTCGATTATGTCGACGCGTCGCCCCAGCCCTACAAAATACCACACAGTTACAGCATGTGACTCCACCACTTCCACTTTCCATGAAAGAAATGTTGAAGACATTGAGCGTCTTAAAAAATCCCTAAAAATGATCTGTGTTCATCTCGCCCAGCTCTGGCTATTGTTTCTTTGGATTAGCTTTGAAATCAATGTATTACATATTTTAAAATTAAATGGCTTAATTCTGATCTCTGAGATGAGTTGGAGTGATTGATTTCTTGTGATGCAGTTGATGAGTTGTTAATGCTCTTAATTTATCTCAGTACTTCGGACAGTGATTTGTGCCCATTGTTTAAGTTTATTATATGTTTAGAACTGTGTGATGTGTGTTTGTGCAGAAATTGTGGATGGAAATGCTAAGATGACTTTGGGAATGATCTGGACCATCATCCTCCGCTTCGCCATCCAGGACATCTCAGTAGAGGGTGAGCGTCTACACTTTATTACTCTCTCTCTCTTTTTCTTCAGCTTGTAGAGATTCTGCATTTACAGCGTTTCAGTCAGTGAATGTCTCCTGATGAACGTTGATTGTGATGTAAAGCTAATTTTTTCGTATCTGTAGTAAAGTGTTAATAAAGTTACTCTCTCTCTGTAGAAACCTCGGCTAAAGAAGGTCTGCTGCTGTGGTGTCAGAGGAAGACCGCTCCTTACAAAAACGTAAACGTGCAGAACTTCCACATCAGGTACACTTCCACAAACACGGTCACTATCTGTACACCAACATATACCTACCTTGCACAACCACCAAAATGCCAACGTACATTTTACTCAACCATCAAAACTCCACCGAACAGACCAGCAAATTCCCTTTTAATGCCACCAGGCACCTCCATACACCTTGCATAACCTCCAAGACACCCTTGAACACTGCCGTACACCATTTACACAACCACCAGACCTCCACCGTACTCTACCAGATCAGCTCTGTGAACCTCAGGAAGGTTCTAAAGACCTGAGGAAGTGAAAGCAGGAGACCCTTGAGTTCAATGTATCAGTAGCTCTGAGTTATTGATGACCCTTCAGCAGAAATCAGTCCTGCTGGGAGCAGAGGATCCGGTTCTGTAGTTCCTGAGTCTTCAGCTCGGAGGTTCAGCAGATCCTGAGCTCTGCTGCTGATTTGCATAAAACCACAAACAGTGAACCTGATCCCAGTTCAGGTGAACTGCAGAGATTAGACTGAATCAGAGTCCTGATTACCATCTTGTGTACACATGCCCTGATTCAGCTCACGCACAACCGAGGTGTGTGTAGTGTGTGTGTGTGTGTGTGTAGTGTGTGTGTGTGTGTGTAGTGTGTGTGTGTGTGTGTAGTGTGTGTGTGTGTAGTGTAGTGTGTGTGTGTGTGTAGTGTGTGTGTAGTGTTTAGTGTGTGTGTGTAGTGTGTGTGTGTAGTGTGTGTGTAGTGTTTAGTGTGTGTGTGTAGTGTGTGTGTAGTGTGTGTGTAGTGTGTGTGTGTAGTGTGTGTGTGTAGTGTGTGTGTAGTGTGTGTGTAGTGTGTGTGTAGTGTGTGTGTAGTGTGTGTGTAGTGTGTGTGTAGTGTGTGTGTAGTGTGTGTGTGTAGTGTGTGTGTGTGTGTGTAGTGTGTGTGTGTAGTGTGTGTGTGTAGTGTGTGTGTAGTGTGTGTGTGTAGTGTGTGTGTGTAGTGTGTGTGTAGTGTGTGTGTAGTGTGTGTGTAGTGTGTGTGTAGTGTGTAGTGTGTGTGTGTGTGTGTGTTCTCCAGTATGTATTTATTTAAGCAGTTAGAGGATGTAACGGGTTAAAGCGGGTCAGTTTACCTGCTCTGGTCAGAATCACACTGGAACTTCATTAATGGATCAGTACTGTTCAGAACCAGTATGTAATTCTGAAACTCCGCCCCCTGCTGGATACAGTGTGTAATGATGTTCTCTCTCTGCAGCTGGAAGGATGGACTCGCCTTCAACGCTCTGATCCACAGACACCGACCCGAACTCATCGACTACGACAAACTGCGAAAGGTTCGTTTCATTTTATTCAAATAGTTATTAATTAGTGATTTATTCTTAGTAAATGATTCACTGTAGTGTTAATTAGAATTTAAATAGATTTAGACAACATTTGAATGTTCTGGTGATTCAAAATCTTCGAACTGATTCGTCACAATTGTGACCTTTTTACTATTATTATAAAAAGCATTATTATTATTATTTGTGTACTAATATGTAGTGTTATATTTGAATATTTCACTGTTTATTTGACTGATGTTGTGTTTGTTTATGCAGGATGACCCAGTGACCAATCTGAACAATGCATTTGAAGTGGCTGAGAAATACCTCGACATCCCCAAAATGTTGGACGCAGAAGGTATGAAGTAGATTTTTATATGTGTGTGTGTGTGTGTGTGTGTTTATATGTGTGTAGCATTATTTAGAATGTAAACACTGCAGCAGAGTCACTGACAAACCAATCCTTGAAATCTTGAAATCGAAAGTCCCATCAAAAAACCTGGGACCCCTAAAATCCAGAGTCCCCTGACTACCCAAGTTCAAGATAGTGATTCCCAGGAGATTAAGATTTTCCTGACTACCAGTCTCTCAAGAACTTTGAGAGTTCCCTCAACATCCCCCAAAACTTCCCTGACTTCCAGAATTCCCTCAAAAAACGTGAGGAGTGAAATTCCCTGAGTGCCGTGAAATTCCAGTCTGGAGTCTCAGAGTCTCTGGAGTCCTCCAAGATTGCCTTTGTTTTATACCCCTGAGTTGCTTCGTCGTTCCGATTGGTACCAGAATAAACAGTTTAGTATAGTCTGTTTGGGTGCTGAACCTGTGCTGCTCCGCTGCTGACGGAATGGGAGGTTTTGACCCGGATCACTGCAGTTCTTTGCTTGTTTACAAACAGTGATTTACTCTAACAGATCGTTTATGTGCTTCCTGACACTGAATGACTCACCGTCTCAAACGTGGACTCGAGTAGAGAGCAGAGATAAACACAGCAACAGAGCCCAGAAACCGGTTTTATATGTACAGGATAGGTGTGTGTGTGCGCATAACTTGTCTTATGTCCTATGTCCCCCCTACGTGTCTGTCTGTCCTACCTGTCTGTCTGTCTCTCTGTCTTTGTCCTGTGTGTGTGTTTAACGATTGTTTTTCTGCAGACATTGTGAACACAGCTCGTCCGGATGAGAAGGCTATAATGACCTATGTGTCCAGTTTCTATCACGCCTTCTCTGGAGCTCAGAAGGTACCTGAACAACCCCGTAACGACCCCCAGGCAACCCCACTGAAGCTCTGTCCAGCATGAATTTCTCCGCAGCTCTTTTTTCTGGCTTATGAGGTTGCCATGGTGATTGTGCAGGGGCTCCACCTACTCTTCCTCAATCGTCTTTTTCAAAGTGGGCGTGGCTGATGAAGCCCACGGTCCAATCAGACTTCTCCCTGTGCATTGGCTGATCTCTAAAACACACGCAGGCTTTGGGTTGCTTTGCTTCACCGCTTCTCTCTCTCTCTCTCTCTCTCTCTCTTTCTCTCCTCTTGCTGGCTGTGTGTAGATATCGTGGGTACGCTGCGGCCGGATGAAAAGGCTATAATGACGTATGTCTCCTGTTTCTATCACGCCTTCTCCGGCGCTCAGAAGGTGAGGAACTCTCTGGGGGGCCGGACCTCCGACCCCGGTGACCTGCTGAGTGGTGGTCAGTGGGGCTGGTGGTCCGGCCGGCTTTCACCTGCAGCTCATTCGCTCCACACCTGCCACTCACCTGGGGTGAAGGTCACCTGTCGACACATTAAAACTATCGTAGCGATGATGTGTGAAATGCAGCACACACTCGTTGGTACAAATCAGAAATATTTAGTGCATTACAGTCTGCTGGTTGAGAACCTCAGACAGTACACAGCAGGATTAGCCAGCAGACTTCTTCTGAGGGAGGGATCTGTACCTACTATCCACGGCAGAACAGCAGATGAGGGAGATGTAAGAACTTTCAAATTATGAGTTTTGCACTTCTATGGCAGTTAAGCATAAACTAGCTTGTTCATGTTTTGCTTTTTAGCCTAAGCTAACACTGCTAATGTATGGTAAACGCTCGGCGTAAACATGGGGCGTGACCAGCAACAGCTTTTTTGCATAAAAGTGACTGAACCCTTAAACGGTATGGACATACCTTATTCTGACTTGTGTAAAAACAGGTTTAGTATGTTCCCTTTAAGTAGAAATGCCATTGTCTATTATAATACTGTGTATAAGTAATATATACACTTTTATATGGTTATATGAAAGATTTAACTTTGGTAGGGTTTAAAATACTTGATTATTATAGTGTATGTAAATGCCATTGTTTCCTAATTACTTTAATTAATTGTAATGAGTGTGTGCTGCATTTCACCTACTGGATTTGTCATTGTTACGCTTTAAGGTCGGCTCTGGATCTTCTCCGCTCTCTTCTCAACACCGTTTCCTCATGTTTAACTGCTGTCTGATGTTTCTGATGTTCTCAGGGTTTCCCATAAACCATTACACCTCAGCGGCTCCCCCTGCAGGACACAGCAGATAGAGAGTAAAAGAAAAGTCCCAGTCTGTTATTCTGCGGTTGCACTTTTTCTGTCAGTCTGATTAATTGGACTATTCGGTTCAGCTATTCGTTCCGATTATTCAGTGCAATCGGTCTGACTATTCTGTCTATTTGGTCTGGTTATTCAGTCCAATTTTTCCGTTTGATTATTTAGTCTGATTATTCAGTACTGCAGGGAGAGTCTAACTGGGACATCCTATACCATGATGCTCTGGTGTAATGTCTGTGGGAAACTCTGCCCTGGGAATTATGGGAATTATGTTTTATGTATTCAAATTATTTTTTAAGTTGCACTTCAGACCTGACATTTACTGCACTGTTTAATATCAGTCTACATTATGATCATCAATCTGAGGGGGCGGGGTTTGAGTTTAGGTTGGGGCGGGGTTTGAGTTTAGGTTGGGGCGGGGTTTGTGTTCGGGGGAGGGGGCGGGGTTTGAGTTTAGGTTGGGGCGGGGTTTGTGTTCGGGGGAGGGGGCGGGGTTTGTGTTCGGGGGAGGGGGCGGGGTTTGTGTTCGGGGGAGGGGCGAGGTTTGTGTTCGGGGGAGGGGGCGGGGTTTGTGTTCGGGGGAGGGGGCGGGGTTTGTGTTCGGGGGAGGGGGCGGGGTTTGTGTTCGGGGGAGGGGGCGGGGTTTGTGTACAGTGATGCTGTGGGACGCTGTGGTTCTGCAGTGTTCCTGTAGCTGAGATGTGGGTTCTCTGTATTTCAGTGTGTAGTTCAGGCTGTAGGACCCCTGTGGAACCGGGCTGGCGCTGGTACTATAGAATGCCTGGGTTTGTGGTTCTGCAGCATGAAGTTAGGCTCCACCCACCTACTTACTAATGCTGCAGTTAGCATGCTGCACCACCAGCCTGTCCCAGAACTGTAGCCGTGACCGTACCCTGGAGTGTGATGCACTGTGGTCACTCGGGGTGTGTGTGTGTGTGTGTGTGCGCTAATTGATCACTGAGTGTGAGGTTGAGTTACACACTGAAACTTTCACACAGCACTGATCTGAGTAACTTTACCTCCTGCAGCACACCTGAACCAGGTGAGACATTCACCTGAGGACAATCAGAAAACACCACGTCAGAAATGGTATCGTGTCCCATGACTTTTGCCATCTCTTTAGAATGCTGAAGAGCTCATAAAGTCTCCAGAATGTCAATGAATCAAACAACGGCCTGTGATTGGTCGCTGTGCATGTCAGTCAAAGGGCCCGTTCTCCTGAAGAAGGAAGTTCAGATGTCTGGCTTGTGAGACTAAAGGGTTATATATGTCTTAGGGATGCATCGAAATTAAATTAATCATATTTTTACCTCAGTGGTTCTATTCTTATTATACATTTACCTCAGCAGTGCTATTATATTCATACATTTACCTCAGTAGTGCTACTGTAGTTGCAATGTTGCAATTATAATCAAATATTTACCTCAGATAAAATTTACCTCTGTAGTTCTGTTCTATAGTCCTAACTCATCAGTGCTATTTTTATCATACATTTACCACTGCAGTGTCATTTTAATCATGACTTTAACCAATATTTTTGGTTGCCAGATATTCGGTGCATCCCTATAATGTTTTTTTGTGGTTCTAAAAAGAAGTCCTTTCCAGTGTCTGCAGTATAGAACTCCTGAAGGACACCGTTTGTATCTAACATTAGCATGCTGACTGTCTGAATGCCTGTATCTTTAGCTGCTAATGCTAATCTTGCTAATTAATGTTATGACAGCATCTGATTGGTTGCAGCACTGTGTGTAAAAGTTTTTGGGTGGAAACACAGTAATACACACATCAACATCACACTAATAACCTACACACACACAAACACAGTCTGTAGTTCAGGTGTAGGAACACTGACCTGCTGGTCAGGTGATTGGTCCAGTTCAGGGCTGGGAAAGTGGAGTGTGTGTTTGTTTACTGACTGTGCTGCTCTCTGATAGGCTGAGACGGCGGCCAATAGGATCTGCAAGGTTCTGGCCGTCAATCAGGAGAACGAGCATCTGATGGAGGACTACGAGAAGCTGGCCAGCGATGTGAGTATGCAAGCCTGTGTGCGAGTGTGTGAGAGAGAGAGCATGCGTGTGCGAGAACACTTTTTGTGAGAGTGTGTACGCCTGTGCTAGATTTGCTTGCTCTGCAAAAGTGCGCCTGTGCGAAAATGTGTTTGTGTGCGAGAGTGCTCTCTGTGCGAGAGTGCGCATGTGTGCGAGAGTCTAAAGCTAGAGATATACTTGATATGTAGCCAAATCCTGTATATTTAAACAACCAGCTGTACCCCAGTGAACTCCTATAGAGGAGAATACCCATTAGAGAATGTATTCTGGGTTTATCAGACACTAGAGGGCGCTCCTGAGTCAGTGTAAAATGAATGAGTTTCTATTGCGCGAATGAGCAAAATTTTACATTTATACATGTTTGATATTTTTTATACTGAAATTTGTTCTCATTTCCTCAAACAGAACCCATTTTAAAGCTTTTTAACTTCCCATAAACCGGCTCTGGCCTTTCAGCAGATCTGCACTGCCCCCTAGTGTATCTGTGTGTACTGCACTTTAAATACATGTCTCATTAATTAAAATAAATGCACAGTTATTCAGTTAGTCAGTTATTATACACAAACACACCGGTAACAGCAGGTAAATCTACAGCCTTACGGCACCGTCTGAGAATCCTCCCGCTGTGTGAACACGTCTAAAGGGTAAATAATAAAACTGATATATTATTCTCATTTTAACATTCCTGTGTGTGTGTGTGTGTGTGTGTGTGTGTGTGTGTGTGTGTGTGTGTAGCTGCTAGAGTGGATCCGCAGGACGATCCCGTGGTTGGAGAACCGAGCACCGGAGAAGACGATGGCGGAGATGCAGCAGAAGCTGGAGGATTTCCGGGATTACCGTCGCGTCCACAAACCCCCCAAAGTCCAGGAGAAGTGCCAGCTGGAGATCAACTTCAACACCCTGCAGACCAAGCTCCGCCTCAGCAACCGCCCCGCCTTCATGCCCTCGGAGGGACGCATGGTGTCGGTGAGATATACATAAACAAATACACACACTCACACACACAGATCTTTAATAACACACACTATACCCGTGTGTTATGCAGTGGTAATTTTAATGCATGTTCCTTCTGGTTAGGACATAAATGGGGCGTGGCATAAGCTGGAGGGGGCGGAGAAGGGTTATGAGGAGTGGCTGCTGAACGAGATCCGCCGTCTGGAGAGACTCGACCACCTTGCCGAGAAGTTCCGCCAAAAAGCCACCATCCACGAGAGCTGGACTGACGGTAATTCAGAACCCTGTCCAGATCCGTCACACCCTTCAAACACATCACAAGTAGAGTTATAAGGTTCTGCTTTCAGCTGGAAGTTCTGCATGAGAGGCAGCAACACATGTAACTGCAGGATGTTCTGCACAGATCACTGAGATCACCGTTAGTAATGTTCCTCCTATCACTACTAGGAGTGACCGACTCTCACTGTATGAGATCATCAATCACACCTGCAGTTTACACTGTGAACTCTTCAGTCCAGGTCACAGGCAGGACTGTAGAGCTGAAAGCACAAGACCCTTATACTCAAACCTGACCATCAACAGTCAGCATTGGTGGTGTTTGTGCGCGATTGTTTGTGCGCGAGTGTTTGTGCGCGAGTGTTTGTGCGCGAGTGTTTGTGCGCGAGTGTTTGTGCGCGAGTGTTTGTGCGCGAGTCTGTTTGTGCGCGAGTCTGTTTGTGCGCGAGTCTGTTTGTGCGCGAGTGTGTTTGTGCGAGTGTGTTTGTGCGAGTGTGTTTGTGCGAGTGTGTTTGTGCGAGTGTGTTTGTGCGAGTGTGTTTGTGCGAGTGTGTTTGTGCGAGTGTGTTTGTTTGTGCGAGAGTGTTTGTGCAAGTGTTTGTATGTTATTTAATACTGACTCTGAGCTGAACTGTATACAGGTAAGGAGGCGATGCTGACGCAGAAGGACTACGAGACGGCGTCTCTGTCGGAGATCAAAGCTCTGCTGAAGAAACACGAAGCGTTCGAGAGCGACCTCGCCGCCCACCAGGACCGCGTGGAGCAGATCGCCGCAATCGCACAGGAGCTGAAGTGAGAGAGACTCCAAGATCATTATCAAAACCTCAGAGAGAAGAGTGATGTAGCTAGTGTATTAAACCTGTGTGTGTGTGTGTGTTATAGTGAACTGGACTACTATGACTCCCCGAGTGTAAACGCCCGCTGTCAGAAGATCTGTGAGCAGTGGGACGTCCTGGGATCTCTCACACAGAGCCGCAGGGAGTCCCTGGAGGTACACATTACTCATACTCGTATACTCACACTCGTACACTCACACTGCTTACATTAACACACATTGTGTTTGTGTGTGTGTGTGTGTGCAGAGGACGGAGAAACAGCTGGAGTCGATTGATGAGTTGTACCTCGAGTACGCCAAGAGGGCGGCGCCTTTCAACAACTGGATGGAAGGAGCGATGGAGGACCTGCAGGACATGTTCATCGTCCACAACATCGAGGAGATCCAGGTACTGTAGCCCCGCCTTCTAACTGCCTTTAGCTACTTCTACTTCTAATTACTGGCACTTCTTGCCTCTAAAGTAACTAATTCTAGCTGCCTTTGGCCCTGACCTGACTACCACTAATTTAACCTGTTGGTCCATGAGTGGTTTCTGACTGCATCTATCAGACCCTGACTGCGTTTATCTGGCACTGAATGCCGGTTACTGGTCTTGTCTCTCCCTTAATCTCTTTTTCTGCCTTTAAAGGATTCCTTCTGCCTCTATTTGTCCCTGTATCCCTCTTTCTGCTCCTGACTTCCTCAGTCTGCCTCTGGTTGATTCTGTCTCTGAGTGTTGTTGATGTTTCTCTCCCGGTTGCAGGGTTTGATCACAGCTCATGAACAGTTTAAAGCTACTCTTCCCGAGGCCAATAAGGAGCGCGAGGCCATTCAGGCCATCCAGGCCGAGGTCCAGAAGATTGCCCAGTACAACGGCATCAAACTGGCAGGAACCAACCCCTACACCACCATCACCCCCAGCAGCATCGACAGCAAATGGGACAAGGTATGATACCGAGGGGTGTGACACCCCCTGTGGCTGTTACTTTGATTCTTGTGATGGTTGTGATAGATGTGATTGAGTACTGTGTGTGTGATGGAGATGATGGAGAATGTCTCCCCCCTGTGGCGGCTGTGTGCAGGTGCAGAAGCTGGTTCCTCAGCGAGACCAGGCGCTGCAGGAGGAGCTCGCCCGCCAGCAGTCCAACGACCACCTCCGGCGCCAATTCGCCAACCAGGCCAACATTGTCGGACCCTGGATCCAGAACAAGATGGAGGTCAGTCAGGATCAGGGTCACCTGATCTCGAGCCGTCACAGTACCAAAGCTCTGATGAGCGCCTGTTCCATCAGGTTTATTCCTTTTCTCTACGGACTTTTACCCTGTTAAATTGTGTGTGTGTGTGTGTGTGTGTGTGTGTGTGCAGGAGATCGGCAGGATATCTATAGAGATGAATGGAACTCTGGAGGATCAGCTGACCCACCTGCGGCAGTACGAGCAGAGCATCATCGACTACAAACCCAACATCGACCAGCTGGAGGGAAATCACCAGCTCATCCAGGAGGCTCTCATATTCGACAACAAGTACACCGCCTACACCATGGAGGTACTGAAATACATAGCATTTTAGTAAATTTGGTTGTGAATTTATTAGTAAATTTATTGTTGAATTTGTTGGTAAATTAATGGTACAAATTGAAGAAAAGAGACACAGTCTGACAGAGCAATCCAATTATTAATATTAAGTATAAAGATACTTCGTAGTTGGTGACGACAGGATGTAGAACATTTCTTTAGTCTGTCATTAACCTGCAGTGTGAAACCAAATCTGACTGGATCACACAAAGCTAAGTACTGAGACTTTCAAGTGTAAAAACGCCATTTGTTAATAAAATTATTGGTAAATTTATAGAGAAAAATAATATGTATATTGTGTGTGTATGTTGTGTTGTGCAGCACCTGCGCGTGGGCTGGGAGCAGCTCCTCACCACCATCGCTCGAACCATCAACGAGATTGAGAACCAGATCCTCACCCGCGACGCCAAGGGCATCAGCCAGGAACAGCTCCACGAGTACCGAACGTCCTTCAACCACTTCGACAAGGTCAGGAACTCCCCCACCGTACAGCGCTTACACTAATACACTATTATCACTATTATCACTAATATCACTATTATCACTATACAGTGCACACAGTAATCATACACATACTACTGCAATCAGACGCTTACAGAAAACATATTCATCATTATTGTTATATATCACCTGTTATATAATAATACGCTTACAGTAACCCTGATAAACATTATTATCTAGAATATTTACTATTACTACTGAAAATACAGCTCTGAAAAAAATAAGAGATCACTTCAGTTTCTGAATCAGTTCCATAGATTTAGCTATTTATAGGTTTATGTTTGAGTAAAATGAACATTGTTGTTTTATTCTATAAACTACAGACAACATTTCTCCCAAATTCCAAATAAAAATATTCTCATTTAGAGCATTTATTTACAGAAAATGAGAAATGACTTTCAGACCTCAAATAATGCAAAGAAAACAAGTTCATATTCATAAAGTTTTAAGAGTTCAGAAATAATCAATATTTGGTGGAATAATCCTGGTTGTTTATAATCACAGTTTATTTCATGCATCTTAGCATCATGTTCTCCTCCACCAGTCTTACACACTGCTTTTGGATAACTTTATGCTGCTTTACTCCTGGTGTAAAAATTCAAGCAGTTCAGTTTGGTGGTTTGATGGTTTGTGATCATCCATCTTCCTCTTGATTATATTCCAGAGATTTGATAAAATCAAAGAAAATCATCATTTTTAGGTGCTCTCTTATTTTTTTCTCCAGAGCTGTATATATGTATGTGATTATTTATATGTAGAATATATGTAAATATATGTGTAGTTTGTATAATTTGTCTCTGTCGTGCTCCAGCTGTAAGATTGGGTGGATGAATTGAGTAAATGTTGAGTAAATGTTGAGTAAATGTTGACATGAGAAGATTTAGTTTAGTCTGATTTTCATCCTGAACCTCAATTAAACTGTTAAACCTGCTGAGGAGGAACATCACCAGACTCAGATAGAACTGAAGAACCCGGTTCTAGATAGTTCCTCAGTGAGGGGGTACAGTGCAGAACCGAGCCAGACTCCTCCCCCTTCTTCACCATCTTCACCACACCATCCCACACATCCTCCAATCACATCCTCCCATTAAACACCTCACACTGCTGAGGAAGCTCTGCCCACCAGGGTATAAGAGGACACGCCCACCAGTGTATAGAGAAAGTTATAAATAAATAAACCTTGCTAAAAATACGCTATTTAAAAATTTTCCCCAAGAGGGCGTGGCTTTACTCTAATGATGCAACATATTTAGTCTATAAATCTATAAATATTCTATTTTAATAATCGATACAGATAATAAATAAAGTGGTATTTTTTTAAAAAGGTAAGAAACTAGAAAAAAAAGTTGTTAGAAAAGCCTTGAACTGTTCTTTTAATTTCCTTTAATTAATATCTCAATTAAGCAGTTATTGAACTAATTTAAATACATTATTTAAGCTGGCCCCGCCCCTTTAGCGGTTAATTGCATTCAGACGAGTAAAATCAGACTTGAGTTAGTGTGGTAACATGATCACTCAGATTCATTCACATTCGTTTCCATTATTTTGTCCCATCATGTTTGTCTTTCCTTTTTTTTTGACATCTGTCTTGTTTTGTCTCCGCCCCTTTTTTTCTTTGTTTGTTTGTTTGCTGGTTGGTTGGTTTCATCCACGTCCATGCATGCTGTGCTGTTGTGATGTGACGTCATGTGATTTCGTGGCCACACCCACCTCCATCCATAACCATCTTCCACCCATTCTGACTGCTCCGCCCCCCGCGGTGTTGGTGTGCTGTGATTGCCCGGCTGCAGGATCACGGCGGCGCGCTGCAGGCCGAGGAGTTTAAGGCGTGTTTGATCAGCTTGGGGTACGACGTGGAGAACAACAAACAGGTACGAGAGAGAGAGAGGGGGGGGGAGAGGGCGAGCGAGGGATGGGTGTTGCTGGGCTGCTGAATGCGTTTCTGCACTCGTTTATCCTCCACTCGTTTATCACTCCATCACCCGCCGCTAGCGCCCCCACAGCGCCCCCGCTGGCCGGCTCCGAGCGTGGCGTGGTCATGTGACGTCTCTCTTAACGCTGCTTCTCTTTTTCTGTTCCTTTTTTTTTGTCATCCATCAACTTTACTGTCCTCCTTCATCCCTCTATCCCTCTATCTCTCTATCCCTCTCTCTTTATATGCACACTCTCTCTCTATCTCTCTCTCTCTGTATCTCATCTTTATCGCTCCGTCTGTCTCGCCTGCCCCCCTGCTGTCTGGCTGCCTCCCTCCCTTCATCCCTTCATCCCCCTCTTCTTCCTCCTCATCCCTCCATCCTCCCGCGGGTCAGAAGCGAACGGGCGTCATGGACTCGGACGATTTCCGCGCACTGCTCATTTCCACTGGGACCAACCTGGTACTGCTCTAACTACACCTCCCTCTCTCTCTCTCTCTCTCTTTCTCTAACTACACCTCCCTCCCTCTCTCTCTCTCTCTCTCTTTCTCTAGCTACACCTCCCTCTCTCTCTCTCTCTCTCTCTCTTTCTCTAACTACACCTCCCTCCCTCTCTCTCTCTCTCTCTCTCTCTAACTACACCTCCCTCCCTCTCTCTCTCTCTCTCTCTCTCTCTCTCTCTCTCTCTTTCTCTAACTACACCTCCCTCTCTCTCTCTCTCTCTCTCTCTCTCTCTTTCTCTAACTACACCTCCCTCTCTCTCTCTCTCTCTTTCTCTTTCTCTAACTACACCTCCTCTCTCTCTCTCTCTCTCTCTCTCTCTCTCTCTCTCTCTCTCTCTCTCTCTCTCTCTTTCTCTAACTACACCTCCCTCTCTCTCTCTCTCTCTCTCTTTCTCTTTCTCTAACTACACCTCCCTCTCTCTCTCTCTCTCTTTCTCTTTCTCTAACTACACCTCCCTCTCTCTCTCTCTCTCTCTCTTTCTCTTTCTCTAACTACACCTCCCTCTCTCTCTCTCTCTCTTTCTCTTTCTCTAACTACACCTCCCTCTCTCTCTCTCTCTCTCTCTTTCTCTTTCTCTAACTACACCTCCCTCTCTCTCTCTCTCTCTTTCTCTTTCTCTAACTACACCTCCCTCTCTCTCTCTCTCTCTCTCTCTTTCTCTAACTACACCTCCCTCTCTCTCTCTCTCTCTCTCTCTTTCTCTAACTACACCTCCCTCCCTCTCTCTCTCTCTCTCTCTCTCTAACTACACCTCCCTCCCTCTCTCTCTCTCTCTCTCTCTCTCTCTCTCTCTTTCTCTAACTACACCTCCCTCTCTCTCTCTCTCTCTCTCTCTCTCTCTCTCTCTCTTTCTCTAACTACACCTCCCTCTCTCTCTCTCTCTCTTTCTCTTTCTCTAACTACACCTCCCTCTCTCTCTCTCTCTCTCTCTCTCTCTCTCTCTCTCTCTCTTTCTCTAACTACACCTCCCTCTCTCTCTCTCTCTCTCTCTTTCTCTTTCTCTAACTACACCTCCCTCTCTCTCTCTCTCTCTTTCTCTTTCTCTAACTACACCTCCCTCTCTCTCTCTCTCTCTCTCTTTCTCTTTCTCTAACTACACCTCCCTCTCTCTCTCTCTCTCTCTTTCTCTTTCTCTAACTACACCTCCCTCTCTCTCTCTCTCTCTCTCTTTCTCTTTCTCTAACTACACCTCCCTCTCTCTCTCTCTCTCTCTCTTTCTCTTTCTCTAACTACACCTCCCTCTCTCTCTCTCTCTCTTTCTCTTTCTCTAACTACACCTCCCTCTCTCTCTCTCTCTCTCTCTCTCTTTCTCTAACTACACCTCCCTCTCTCTCTCTCTCTCTCTCTCTCTTTCTCTAACTACACCTCCCTCTCTCTCTCTCTCTCTCTCTCTCTTTCTCTAACTACACCTCCCTCTCTCTCTCTCTCTCTCTCTCTCTTTCTCTAACTACACCTCCCTCTCTCTCTCTCTTTCTCTAACTACACCTCCCTTTCTCTCTCTCTCTCTCTCTCTCTCGGGTGTATCATGCTTTCTGTGTTCTCCTGCTTTATGCTGCTCCTGATCTGTTAGTATGTAATTAATGTGTATATTGTGTGTATATAGTGGTGTTTGTGTGTTATTAGTGTGTATATTGTATGTATAGTGTGTATATTGTGTGTATATAGTGGTGTTTGTGTGTTATTAGTGTGTATATTGTATGTATAGTGTTATATTGTGTGTATATAGTGGTGTTTGTGTGTTATTAGTGTGTATATTGTATGTATAGTGTTATATTGTGTGTATATAGTGGTGTTTGTGTGTTATTAGTGGGTGTATTGATTTGAAATTGATTATTAGTGTTTTATATATTGTATTTATGTTATTTATAGTAGATTGTGTTTTTAAATAGTAATATTGATATATTATGATTTTTATATTTATTTATATGATATTATTAGCTGTATTGGTTGGTTTATTAGCTGTAAAGTTTTAGATTAGAGTGAGTTAGTCCCGCCTCCTCCTGGTCTGGGTTGACCTCCTGACCCCTGTTTCCAGGGCGACGCTGAGTTTGCTCGTATCATGGGCATCGTGGACCCGAACAACAGCGGCGCCGTGACGTTCCAGGCCTTCATCGACTTCATGTCCCGCGAAACCACGGATACCGACACCGCCGACCAGGTCATCGCCTCCTTCAAGATCCTGGCTGGAGACAAGGTACCCTCATCAATAAGCCCCGCCCCCCACCAGCCTACCACAGTAAAACCCCGCCCCCACTTATCCTACCACAGTAAAGGCTGTTTTGTTTAAGGCGGGGCTATCTACAGAATAAATACCGTATTTTTTGCACTATAAACTGCATTTAAAATCCAGAGCTGCTTATAATCTGGTGCTCCTTATGTATGAATTCTATCAGTCAGGTATTAAGGAGTACAGAGTTATACAGGAGATTCAGTTTAGTTCTCCAGCATCCAGACTTGAGCAGCATTAGCATTAGCCGCTAATCACGCTAAGCGCTTACTCTTGAGGTGAGTATATCGAACTGTAGTCTGTGTTTTTATCATGTTAAAACAAGTTACGTGGGATGAACGGCTAGGTAATATCACCCTGGGTTACCGTAACACTCAGGGTTCCTCAGTGTAGCGCTGTCAGGCGGCATTAGCAGTTAGCTGCTAATGCTAATGCTCCAGCTTTAGTGGAAATCTGTAAATCTAAGCTTACTGTAAATAAAAAGAAGCTCTTTTCTCACCCAAATTTTCAGGAGATAAATCTGTGTAGATTATCATCCAGCACTCGTTTAAATTATTTTAAAAAATTCTTTATGAATTACAGTTTTGTTTACTTAGATTAGCTTCGCTTTACTGGTTTCACCACTCATCGATGAATCCTCCTGAACTAGAAGTAAAACATGGCGACACCCCTGTTCCCTACTAGTGTCACATAATGCATCTTATAATCCAATGCTTCTTATAGTGCAAAAAATACAGAAGGTAGGTGCGGTCTTGATTGTGACGTATAGGAACGGTTGGAGTTTTTCTGTCCGGATCAGAAAATAATAAAAAATATACTCCCTGAAACACCAGCATCCACCCACTCCACCGTCCACACACCTGATCATCATCTGTCTCTCTCTCTCTTTCTCTCTCTGTCTCTCTCTTGTTACTCTCTCTCTCCTCTCTCTCTCTCTCTCTCCTGTCTCTCTCTCTCTGTCTCTCTCTCTCTGAGCAGAACTACATCACGGCGGAGGAGTTGCGGCGGGAGCTGCCGCCGGATCAGGCGGAGTACTGTATTGGCCGCATGGCTCCGTACGCCGGTCCGGACGCGGTACCGGGAGCTCTGGACTACATGTCCTTCTCCACCGCTCTCTACGGAGAGAGCGACCTCTAAGCCCCTCGTCTCTCTCTCTTTCTCTCTCACTCTCTCTCGACCGCACTCTCGCGCTACTCGCCGGCCCCTCCTCCGATTCGCTGTGCAGGTGGGCGTGGCCAGCTGACCTGAGGGGGGCGCTGTTCGGAGAGGAGGAGGGGAGGAGCCGGAAACGGGACTTTAAAGCACACCTGAAGGGGCGGGGCCAAGATACGTCTGTGGGTTGGGTGGGAGGGGTATAAAGTGGGGGCGGGGCTTGTTGGATTTTTGCAGGTGCAGAAGGTCGTGGGGTCGGCGCAGGAGGAGACGGAGATACGAGCTCACGCTTCTCTGAGTTTATTAATGTTTTTTTTTTTTTTGTTTGTTTTTCTCTTTAATAGTCCTCAATGAAAAACTAATGACGAGTTTATTCAGTTTCGTTTAGTCTTTGATTAGTTTGAGATTTGTCACCAGCAGAAGAATAAATAAAAGAATATGTTCAAATTCGAGTCGATCGATCTGCTGACGATCGGAAGAATCGGATCAACGGTTCTTAAACGAATAAATAAAGAATGAAATAAACTCGAGTTAAATAAATGAATAAATAAATAAAAGCTGAAATAGTTTAAATTAGTGTGGAAGAAGAAGTTGGTGCTTATAGAATCTGGGTTTTTCTGTTTGCCTTCTGTTCTGTTTCCTGAAGTTTTCGAAACGACAAAAAACGCGTTATTGACGTAATTCACCCTCTGATCCAGCAGGGGGCGCAGGCTAATATAGCATTCCCGCTAATCACGCTAGCTCATTTCGTTCGCCGTTGCCTGGTTGGGAATGGGGTGGGGGTGGGGGGGGGTTTAAGTGGGTGGGGTTTTTTTTGTTGTTTTTTTTGGGGTGAGTTGTGATATTGATGATGATGATTGATGATTATTGATGATTGATCAGCCGGTAGGTGGACAGGTTTAGTGTCAGTAGAAGGAAATAAATAAATAAGCGTAAAATAAAGACGTTTAACAGAAGATTCCCGTTTAGCCAGAGAGCTGGACCTCTGATCTCCAACCTCAGCTTTTCCCCATTTTTATGATGATTATTATTATTATTATTATTATTTCAGCAGTTTCTGAGTGGGTGGGTTTCCGTGCTGTACATACTCATTATTATTCAGTACGATTAAAGAAATTAAAGCGGTTTAATTGCGAGTCCGCAGGGTTCAGTGTTACGGCTCTCAGATCAGACTAGCGCTTTAATCCTGCAGATTAATGAAGATCGATCGTGTGGATCAAACGCTCGAACGGTTTGGTTGGATTTTAGTCTCCTTTTTTTGGGCTCGATAGGTGGCGCTATATTTCTCTATCTCTCTCTCCATTTATATATCTATCTATCTATAAGCACAAAACCCGTTTACAGCTTTTAGCTTCAGTTTAAACCTCCCTTTATTAACCAATCACGTCCGCTTCACCCGGTATGAATTCTCCCGAATTACAGATCAAATTAACATTAAAAAGAATAAACAAAAGAAAAATAAGAAAAGAAAAGAAAGAAGAGCAGATCTGAGAGCCGAGCGGCTCTTAACCAACATTCCACTCTGTCTTAATTAATTAATCACTGAGAGAATTATCGTTTATTAATCTATGCAATCATTTATATTCCAACATCGACCAACATCGCTTATAATCCGCAGAGGAGGAGTCCGACTGAAGCGACGGTGAAGACGGGGTGTGTGTGTGTTAGAGAGTGTGTGTTAGTGTGTGTGTGAGTGTGCGCGAGTGTGTGCGTGCGTGTGTGTGAGTGTGAGAGATCAGACGCTCGGAGGGGGAGGGGTTAAACACACTCGGACCAATGGCCTGCTGTTTCCTGTGGCGGGTGGAGATTTGGAGTGGTGATGATTTGTTTTGTACTCTTTAATATCAGACCTTATCTGCTGTACTGAAACTGCTTTCTGTCTCAACAATGAAAAGTGAGTTTCACATGCACACATAAAGTTTCCTTATAAAACATCAGCCTGACTCCGCCCCTTTATTTACTGACTCCGCCCACAAGCAGGAGGAGGAGTGAATGAGGTATGTTCAGTTGATGCAGTTCACATTGCGGCCAGCAGGTGGTGCTCACGCTTCAGGAGGTGAGTAACGGACCCAGTTACAGTATTAATACTAAAATATATATATATTTATACAGCTCTGTTACAAATGAGAGAGCACTTAAAAATGATGAGTTTCTTTGATTTTACCAAATTAAAATCCTCTGGAATATAATCAAGAGGAAGATGGATGATCACAAACCATCAAACCACCAAACTGAACTGCTTGAATTTTTACACCAGGAGTAAAGCAGCATAAAGTTATCCAAAAGCAGTGTGTAAGACTGGTGGAGGACAACATGAAAACTGTGATTAAAAACCAGGGTTGTTCCACCAAATATTGAATATTTCTGAACTCTTAAAACTTTATGAATATGAACTTGGTTTATTTGTATTATTTGAGGTCTGAAAGCTCGGCATCTTTTTTGTTATTTCAGTCATTTCTCATTTTCTGTAAATAAATGCTCTAAATGAGAATATTTTTATTTGTAATTTGGGAGAAATGTTGTCTGTAGTTTATAGAATAAAACAACAATGTTCATTTTACTCAAACATAAACCTATAAATAGCAAAATCAGAGAAACTGATTCAGAAACTGAAGTGCTCTCTTCATTTTTACTGAGCTCTATTTATTCCCTATATATGTTCATATTCATTTATGCAGTATAGACACTCCCAAAATACTGTATTTTAATGGGAGGGGCTAAACTTTTTAACAAAAAGCTGAAGTGCTATTTGTGAGTTCTGTACTGATGGAATGGGAGTTCATTTGATAGCTGTAATTTAAAACCATAATTTAATGTTTCCTTATAATCTCTGGATAGTGTTGAAAATCTGACATTAAATCAACGTTTATTTAAGTGTTTTAATTGGTTGGGGCTCTGAATCTATACAATGATTTTAGGTAAAAACTATAATTAATAATATTAATTATTCCTATAATTTAAATGTCTATAAGAAAACACTACAGGCTGTAAGATGGAATACAAACAATATATACAATTTAATGAAATAAAGTTTAATACAAACCATACATATAAACTTATAACGTTTATTCAATGTGTACAAATGCATCAATTCTAACGTCCAAGTTTCAAGTCTATTTTTAGGTATTTACATCTTACATTCTGACTAGCAAAATGCATTTTAATCACAATTAAAGTCTCTGGATTTGTCGTTTAAAATGTTAAAAATCCAGAATTATTATTAAAGAAATCTCAAATTCCATTATGATTAGTTTAAATGATGTTTTCACTCCTGTATTACTGAGGAAAAGCTAAAATCCAATCTATTAGCTTAGCTTAGTTTAGCTTAGCTAGGGTTAGGGTTGGTTAGCATCTATTTTACTACTTCTGCTACTTACATATCAGTATAAACTTCCACATTTTAGTTAAATTACAGCTTTTAGTACCAGATCCGCCTTTAATTCCCTCATGTTGTGTGTTTTAATTTTATAAATAAACCCTCAGTCAGTGCTAATAAACAGCCGTGTAGCTTTAGCTAAGCTAAGCTAAGACCCATATTTAACATTTCTACAGATAAAATGGGTAATAAAATGGTGAAATCTTGGTTTAGTAAGAGAAAAAACGTACCAGGAGTAAAGTCTGCTGTGCTGTGTGACATTTTCTAGACGTTTCTGAAACTTTCAAAGAGTTATTACATCAAACAATATAGCTAAGCTTAGCTTAGCCTAGCTTAGCTCTCCAGCTAAGAAAATTAGCGTCTGTTTTGCTAGTAGAAGATTTACCTTTCTGTATAAACTTTTAGATTTAAGTAAAAAAGTTTTAAATCCCCTCCCAGGGCTCAAGGCTGTAGCTACAGCTAATAAACCGCATTAAAGCTAACAGTGTTAATAAACTGATTTAAACAGTGTAAACAGTAACTAAACTAATAAACTATTATATGGTTTGTTTGAAGCTTTAAACTGGATAAAATAAATCACTTTTCTGGCAAAAGACAACACAAGATAACACCAACCTAATATCAATACATCTCAAAAAATTAGAATATGATTGAAAAGATACTTTATTTCAGTAATTCAGTTGAAAATGTGAAACTAATATATAGATGTATTAACACAGAGTGATCTATTTTAAGGGTTTATTTAGATTTATTGTGGATGAAAACCCAAAAATCAGTGTATCAGAAAATTAGAATATTATATAAGACCTAATGGTTCTTTTAGCAGTGTGCCAGAAGCACTTTGAATTTATTATCTTCAGTTTTTAAGGTGTAACATCAAAAAGAACATGGCTTTATTTATACAATTATTTTACGATCACATAACAGCAATGCACTGCAACCTATATTTATGTATCACACTGTTACTAAAACACATTATAGTTTACAGTGTGGGTAAGTAAACAGTATTAATGGTGTGTTTAAAGTCAACATGCAACGTGTAAAATATAATTAAAATACGGCAATTTTTTGGTGCTAAAAAAATATTAATTTAAAAAATGCTGAAATTAGGACTTAATGATGGTTAATCATTATACCACAGCTTGTTCTGACCCTGCAATGTGATTGGTTGAGAGGCGTTGGTTCTATGAGTACCATTATCAGCCAGTAATGCGCTGTAACCGAAGCTCTTCATGTATTACTCCGCCGCATACAGGTAACCTAGCAACAAAGCAGCGCTTACAAGCCAAACAGCGCAGCTACAAACAGAGCAGTAATGGAACTATTTTAACTGGCGGAGTTTTAATAACCAAACAGATCCTATTTTCTCCTCCTGTTTAACTCTTTAAAGGCTTTCAATAAACAGTGATAATTGAACTGTGGTATAATCACAATAACACACTCGAGGTTCCTGATATAAACTGTATTTATAATAAGAAAATAGAGGCAGGTCAGGAAGAGAAGGAGAGTCTGGTTGGACTGATTTTTCTGTAATTATTGATCAGATCGATTGGATTGGGTTTGCTTTTCCCTGCTGTGTGGAGTGAGTTTATACAGTTCTATTTTTATATTTTTTTAGTTTATTATTATTTATAGTTTATATAGTATAGAGTTGTGTGTAGGTGAAGGTTGGTGTGTTGTGTGTAGAGGAGGTGCAGTAAGGGGTTAATGTTGGTGGGAAATCGCTGGTCTGATCTGATGTTTTTTTTTTTTTTTTTATCTGGATGGAAAATGAAGATCTTCAGAAAGTCCCGCTCTCAGTTTCCCAGGCCTTCTGGACCCCCGTCCCGCTCTGGGGTTCTGGGGGAGGGTCCCGGGCCAGCAGATACTCTGGGGTTATGATTGGCTCTGGCAGTCTGCCAGCTGTTACTTAACAGGAACATAGAGAGAGGGGGAGGAGCTACGATTAATACCAGCAATCTCAACACCAAACCAAACTCCCACATTCCTACCAGTTACAGAGCTGCTGCTAACAAACACACATACACACTCACTATACACACAGCTCTGGGAAAATGAAGAGAGCACTTCAGTTTCTGAATCAGTTTCTCTGATTTTACTATGTATAGGTTTATGTTTGAGTAAAATGAACATTGTTGTTTTATTCTATAAACTACAGACAACATTTCTCCCAAATTCCAAATAAAAATATTCTCATTTAGAGCATTTATTTACAGAAAATGAGAAATGACTGAAATAACAAAAAAGATGCAGAGCTTTCAGACCTCAAATAATGCAAAGAAAACAAGTTCATATTCATAAAGTTTTAAGAGTTCAGAAATAATCAATATTTGGTGGAATAACCCTGGTTTTTAATCACAGTTTTTTTCATGCATCTTGGCATCATGTTCTCCTCCACCAGTCTTACACACTGCTTTTGGATAACTTTATGCTGCTTTACTCCTGGTGTAAAAATTCAAGCAGTTCAAATCTTATTTTTTGCAGAGCTGTATTTTAGGCTCAGAAGTGTAGATTGGTGTGTATGTGCTGAGATGTGTGATCTGATGATGGTGACGGGTTGTGTTGGACAGAAGGACAGTGTGAAGGTCGTGGACGTTTTCAGGAAGGTCAGAAAGAGCCGGCGGTGTTGACGGGTAAAATCACCCACATCCTGCAGTTCAGACTGGAGTTAAAGCTTCAGATACACATCCAGTCCAGCCAACATACATTTCCTGTTACAACACACACCTACACACACTTACACACACTCACACTCATCGTTTCCTGCAGTCTGTCTGTCTGAAATCTGAACCCCACTGTCCTCCTCTTCTGATTGGTTAAATGCTCATATTTCTCACCATTCAGCAGATTATTTACATTCATTCCTCTCACGCCTAAAACATCTCATTTTAGTGATGATGTCACCAAACTCACGGTGGATCACATGGGTTGTTGGTCTGCTAGTCCTCCACCGTCAGGCCCATGGATGCTCCTATATGATCTATAAACAAAGTGTAAAATCAAGGAGGTGGTCATAATATTATGACTGGACTGTGTACTGTATGTACGGTACTGTTTGGGTAATTTTCTCTTTCATGTTTTTTTTTTTTATCCTCTGTGATTTTATTCCCGTCCAGAACGATCATGTACGTGTTTTTCTCCGACTTCCTCTGAGAAAATTACAGGCTGAATTATCTACTGTTTTTCTCTGAACTCCGTGCTCCTCCGGTAATTTTAGTCCCGTCCGGACGCACATCTCTGAGTTTCGTCTCCTCGTCTTTAATAAAATAGATATTTGTTCACTGCCGCGCACCGTAGTTACACTTTGGACGCGCCACGGTTTCCACGGAGATTCATGTTAAAAACACAACAGCGAGTGGAAATGGAGGAGCTACTGAACGTGATGTCATTGTCGTCGATGTAAGTGTGAAATATTTTACACAGATGCCCCCATGAATCCTGACATCGTCCTATTGGAATTTTACCGTCCAATCAGAAAAAGATCAAATCCACTGCTGGAATCACCTGGTGTTCAGTTCTGACCTCATTCTTTGGGCTCATAATGCTGCTGAACCTAGACCTGACCAATCACAGCACCCCAGATCATAGCCCCGCCCCCACAGGCTTTTACGGTAGCACCCTGCATCATTTAGAGTTAAATACAGTAACTTGTTGCAACTGAAACATAAACACAGATGCAATTATAATTATTATCCAATAGGAGGCTCTTAACTCTTTTGCTTTTAAATCCAGGTAGAGTATGTTAAATGGACCAATAGAAATTCTCCATTTTGAACATACAGATTTGCTCATTGCATTATGGGTATTGGATTGAATATAACTCTGTGTAAACAGTGTGTTTTATTACATTCCTCACACTTGGTTCTCCTCAGACTCCTGAAATGAGTGTATGAGTGTGTAGGAATATGAGGGGCGGGGCAGGTGATTAACGAGGGACTGTAGCTCCGCCTCCGTGTATAAAGCAGGCTGAAGTTCAGTTCGGTCAGTTGGGGGGGTTGTTTGTTTTGGATGTTCTGAGGAGCAGCAGCTGGATCTGCAGTGGGAAGATCTTCCCTCTGGTTTATAGTTTACAGTTTTAGAGTATTAAAGTGTTCCTGAGTAAAAACGAGAGTCTGGGAATGTTGGGTTTAATGGGAATGCTTTAGTGTAATGGAGAGAAAGTGTTTTTTCAGCTTCTCTGGAAACTTTCTCTTATTTAAAGCTCTTTACCAGCTGCACCAGTCGGCTCCCAGCAGCCCCGGCGGTCGAGCCGACGCTCTGCTGACGAGGCGCCCGGAGAACTGGAGCTTCAGGTTCTGAGTCACCGGCTCACGACTAAATTTAGCCTCTGTGGTCCGGCGGTACGGCGGGACCTCACACCCAGGGTTACTAATATTCACCACAACCGATTAGTCTGGAAATCTGACAGAGCGCCACCATGAGTCACGACCACACAGTAAACCAGCAACATCAGCAACGTTACCATCAACTACCTCCTATTACCGCACACAGCACGGTTCTGATCCACCGTCTTCTCATGGTTTACTGTGGACTTTTTATTCAGGGTTCGTACAGTCATGAAAAACCTGGAAAACTCATTGAATTTGAAAACAGCAAATTCCAGGCCTGGATAAGTTTTGGAAAAATAAAAATACCCAGAAAGTTTTGGAAAAATAAAAATACCCAGAAAGTTTTAGAAAAAACATGGAAATTTGCTTAAAAAATCCCAGTGTTTCCGTTTATCAACTAAGAAAAGCTATTTTGGTGTTAAAAAGTTGAATGTTTAGGCAAATCCATTGTGTCACGTCTGCACTGATATTTTAAAGACTGTACGGTCATGAAAATTTGCCGCGAAGGTTTGGAAAAGTCATGGAAATGTATTAGTTAAAATGTTTATGAACCCTGTTTATTCCTCTGGTTCAAATCAATTAACAAGTGCGTTAACTTGGAGAAGTTCTCTCTTGTTTTTGTTTGGTTTAGGTTTGTTTGGAATGGTAGAGTTTGGTATTGTTTGGTTGGTTTTGGTTTAATTTGCTTTGGTTTGGTATAATTTTGGTCTGTTTGGGTTGGTAAGCTGGTTTGTGCCGAGTGTTTGCAGTGGTAGGTACACGGTAAATAGGAATGTATACGGTAAATATTGTAAAACTCAGTCTAAATATGGAGTTAAAAGGTTCCAGACGGAGGCGGAGATGAAAGTAGGGTAATTGTATCCAGATTGTGCAGGTCGCCAGGGAAACCGTGGTTCTTTCGTTTCTCTTCATCTTTATTACCCACTCTGTCCTCGTGGAACACTTTAGCCCCGGAACTCTGAACCCCGTTCCAGCTGTGCTCCAGCTAAGAGATGAACAAAAACATTCTAACAGTAAATAAATTAAATACACCAAATGTATCTTACTTTTAAAAGAAAAAAGCAACTACAGAACCCCAGTAGACATTTATACATTTACACAATACATTTTCCCCAGCAGTGCTATTCTAACTCTAATAATGAATTTACCACAGCAGTGCTATTCTTATTATAAATTTATAAATTTACCTCAGTAATGCTCATCTAATAATGAATTTACCTCAGCAGTAGTGTTCTTATTATAAATTTACCAGCAGTTATATTCTAACAATGATTTCAGCAATGTTATTATGATCATATATTTACCTCAGTAGAACTTATTTTGGTATTTTGGTAAAAAAAAAGATAAATCCTATCCTATCCTACCTTATGAAATAAAAATCTTTTTTACATTGACTTTGATGTAAACGCTCTGCATTAATAAGAGAGAGTGTTTGTATTTAGGCTGAAATACAAACATAGCATAAATGCTAGCGTTAGCCGCTAAAGGAGTCAGAGGTGCAGTGCTGCTGTTTCCTGTTCTTCACACTAAAGAATGCTGAGAATTTAGTGAGAATTGCAACACAGGATCTGCAGAATAACACCACCCGAATTACACACTCAACACCTACACCCACTCCCGTTTTTCACTATAAACACACTCAGACTTTCGGGTTCTGCTGGATATTACTGTAGCTATTTGCTCATGAGGTGATTAAACAGCTGTGGTTTATCTGCTCCTCTGCTGTGGCTGATAGCAGTTACCATGTTTAGCCAGAGCTAGAACTTGTCTAGATCACTTTACCTTTACTTTATCTCAAACGCTGACAGCTGTTCTCGTCTGTTGTGTTCCATACCTGGCAACCTACGGTGTGGAAATAGGGCAGGGGTTTATGATCAATTATTGATCAATTTTATTATCAACAATTTAACAACAATTTCTCATTCAGCTAGTCTATACTGTAGATCCATCAACCTGTTTCTAAACCCACTGCAATGCCAGATGTATTGACATTAATTTACACAATTTATCACCAACGATGACTTTATGGGTGCATTTTATTTTTTGTGTTGTGATTTTAAGTTAAAGTTAATAAGGCAAAGATTTCTCCCATAAGGTTTAAGCAAAAGCTGGACTTTGTGAGAAGGTAATGGGGCTGACGTGACCTCCTCCAATTTCCAGCAGCCTGCACCTGTACTGTCTCTGCACTGACCAATCACTTCACTCGCATGTGGGGAGATGTTGTAGGTAACCCGGAAAACCCTGAGTGGACTATCAGTGGTATGTTTTGTTCTTCTATCCATCAAGTTGAATGGATTAATTTGTGATGCAATAGAAACAGCGCTGGGTGAAGTTATATTTTATATTAACTTCAGATTTAATGGTGGTGACGGCCATGACACAGTGGCTGAAGTTCTGTCGAAAGAGCCTAAACTCAGCATTAGCCTAGCTTAGCATGTTTCATTCACAAAAACACTACAGAATTATTTACAGTAAACGCTAATTCATCACACAGAGGCTGACATCTACACACCGTTTACCATGAGAGCTGATACTCAGATTGAATCACAGTGACGTAAATAACATCGGACTGCTCTAAATGCGTTCCTCTTTTTAAGGAAAATAAAACCGAAAATAACTCTGATTTCTAATAATGGAAGAATAAAGGCAAGGGTTTCCTTTATTACGAAACAGCAGAACATTGCGCTACAGTTCAGCTTCATGACCATGAGTCAGGTTTACTTTGAACAGAAACATTCTGAGAGTGTTTTACTTACAAATACGATTTTTATATTTTTTGACAATAAAATACAGCAGTAGGAAGTTGATTCTGTGAATGTAATGAAGATATATTACAGTGATTACAGTATTCGAGTTTATTAATGTGTTTATTGGAAAAATGGTTCTGTCGGTTTCTCTATGCTGGATATAAGATGAGATTGAGACGGTTGGGTTTGGAGGGTCTACAGGGTTTGTTTAGATCCTGCAGCACATTTACCCACCGATGTTGCTACAGCTGGGCCTGTAAATCCTGTAGCTCTACACTCGTAGGCTGAAGCTGAAGCTGAGCCCCAGCTGCTACATAAATGCTGGATTGGTGATAAATCTGGAGATCTGCAGGACGAGGAAGTGCTGTAATCTGGTGGAGACTGTGTTCCTGGGCAAGCCTTGCTGTGTGTGGGTGAACATTATCCTGCTGAAAAATGCTGCTGCTATCAGCTGGAAGTTCTGCAGGAGAGAAAGCAGCAACACATGGATCTGCAGGATGTTCTGCACAGATCACTGAGATCACTGTTAGTAATGTTCCTCCTATCACTACTAGGAGTGACTGACTGTCACTGTATGAGATGCTCCTCAGATCATCAATCACACCTGCAGTTTACACTGTGAACTCTTCAGTCCAGGTCAAAGATCTCCATACTCAAACCTGACTATCATCAGATCCCAAAAAGAAACTGGATTCTTTGCTAAATTCTTTGAATGAGTTGTAGAGGCGTGTCTATCAGTCACTGATCTCTCACCAGGAGGTACACTACCTAGCAGTAGCCTCTAATAGCCTGTTTATAAGGCATTTATGAGGAAAGAGGCAGTTTTATGCCCTCTTATAGTGTAAAGACCCAGTGTGAAATCAGACCACACCTGTGTTCATTTATATATTACAGAACTGCTATAGAATTACTGAGTTGCTAGCATTGCTAATATGGGTTACTATCTGTTGGACATTTATTTTAGCATTATGTTGGAGAGGTGTGTGTATCATGGAATGTGTGTATTGGGGAATGCTGAGGAGTATGTTAGAGAAGTGTCTCTGGGTCAGTATTGCGGCTGGTTGGCTAATCTAGAGGAGGCTACGCTAACACTGTTATATGTTAGCTGTATTAATAATGTTAATACTGATGCTTCCTTCCCCTTTCCGCTCAGCACAGAGTTTAGAATTTATTCTGAGTTTAGTTTAAATTTATTCTGAGAATTAGGGTGCGCATATGTAACACATGCATCTTTAAAATGGTCAGTGTGAAATTACAGTTTATTACAACTTATGTTAAATCATTTCTATTGGTCCGTTACTCCAGAATTAATCAGACAGTGTATAGAGCTACAGCTACAGGGTTCAAACATTGGAGATACGTCTTTTTTACTGAACAACAGTAAGATACACTGTATATACACTCATTAATTACTGATTAATTACTAATTTCTACTAATTAGCTGCTTGATGCTGCTCACTCATTAAAATGCAGACTGCTGATGTGATGTTTTAGATCTGAAGGGTGATCAGGTGATTATTTACAGTGTGATGATCATGTGATCAGTTACAGCATGATAAAGGATGTTGGGTAAAGATTCCACAGTTATGTAAAACAACCTGACACAACCTCAGCCTCAGACAGCTCCAACCGTAACGTCCTGACGTCCGGACGGCTCTACAGCAATTACGCCACAAACACGTATCTCCCCGCGGTTCTGTACTCAGATAAACACCAACCAGCACTGACCACCACAAACCAGTTACCAGTGCGGGAATATCCCAGTGCTGTGGGTGGAGCTGTAGGAGAAATGCAGGCCTGTATTTTTGGGTTTTATTAGCATTAGCATCTTGTTTTGATTTAGCCATGTTGTAAAAGTCTGAATCAGTTAAACATTAGGAAAGATTTCGCTCTGCGCTGCCAAACACTTATTTTGTCTGAGCTCATCTAAGATTAAAAACATAGAAAATAAGCACAGAAATCATGTGTAGGAGCTGCTAAAGCTAATGCTAACAGAAACAAAAAGGTTGGTTGGTTTGGAACTGGGCCGAGACTACATCCTGTCTCTTGGTCCAAACTAGAGTGTGGTTACTGTTTTCACACCTACCCAAACAAACTGCACCCAAACCAACCAGAGCTTTTTTTACTGCTGGTGTGAAAACACCCAAATTTTGTGCCTTAAATGCATGCAGCAGTACCGATACAACAGATTATGTTTAAAATGTATAAAATCTCAGAGAAGAGATGTGTTTAATTAAATACAGAAGAAGGTTATTTGGGGAAACTATAGTGGTTCTCCAGAAACACAAATCAACTAATTTCTCTGTTAAGTTTATTTTTAGAGTTCTTTCTTTCCTTGTTAATGTTAGTTTTATATAAAAAATATCTGAACCCAGCCGACTGCACACCTCCAGAACCTCCTGAACCATCAGATCCTACAGAACCGTTCTCACTCCCTAACTCCTCTCAGTGGGAGTGTTGTTATAAAACCCGTGAGAAGGAAGGTTCTGGATGGAGAGTCCTCAGTAAAATTTAGTCATGCTCAGATTCAAACAGCTTTATCTCTGGTCCAGAAACATGCACCATCATGTCCACACTTAGCATGACTCAGCTAACCCAAACTATAGCTAGCGTACACCCAATGAAGATACCACAGCAACCATGCAGTTCAGTAGGTGGGCGTTTTTATAACTCAACCATGTGCTTAGTTCAATCACGCAAGACCAGCATTCCAGGCCAAAATACTGGAAACCAAACATCCGATACCATTTCAGAAACTTATTTTAATTCAGTGATCAAATCTGATCAAAACATCTTGAACAGTTTTAGTGTTTGAGTCAATGATGCACTAAAAATGTGATTGGCTACTGCACCTGCACAGATCTCCACAGTGAGGGAGGTGAAGCTTCCCATCAGAACACTGATCCGCCTCTGCATATCCGGCACAAGCAGCAATCTGATTGGCTGCTCTTGCTGTAGGGTGAGACTTTATTCTTGAATGTGCACCAAGGTTAGTGTTATGATTAGTGTGAGGAGAAAACTAATGTTTGTGGTTCTACAAGATCTGAACACAGGAGTGGAACCATTTTCACGAGGAAACCGACCCGAGACTCCAGGTTCCAAGTGGAGGTTCCAGTAGGCCCCAGGTTCCGAGTGGAGGTTTCAAGGTTCTGAAGGTCCCGGTTCTGAAGGTCCCGCTCGGCCCCAGGTTACGAGTGGTGGTTCCGAGGTTCTGGTCAGCCCCAGGTACCAGGTGGAGATTCCGAGGTTCCGGTCGGCCCCAGGTTACGAGTGGAGGTTCCGGTTGGCCCCAGGTTACGAGTGGAGGTTTCGCTGGGCCCCAGGTTAGGAGTGGAGGTCCCGGTTGGCCCCAGGTTACGAGTGGAGGTTCCGGTTGGCCCCAGGTTATGAGTGGAGGTTTCGGTGGGCCTCAGGTTACGAGTGGAGGTTCCGGTCGGCCCCAGGTTCTGAGTGGAGGTTCCGGTCGGCCCCAGGTTACAAGTGGAGGTTTTGGTCGGCCACAGGTTCTGAGTGGAGGTTCCGTGGGCCCCAGCCGGGTCAGGATGCTGTAATCCCTCAGTTCTGACTCATCTGTGTTTTGAGAACCCGTGTAGAGCATGAGCTCATCTGGAAACCCATCGGCGAGGAGATGCTGTTTCCACTACGATCTGCTGCTGTTCCTCAGCTACCGCAGGATCTGCTAAAGCCATTACCGGAACATCTGGAACCCTGCATACCTGTTCCTCTACATAATCCATTCCTCTCAGACTGGAACAGAAAACGCTTACGAGAAAATACCCACAAAACCCAGTAAACCCACAGCCTGCAGCCCAGTTAACACTCAGCCCAGAGTAAGAGCTTCCAGTACGTTACTCAGTCTTCTGGAGAACTTTACCCAGAAAACTGTTTCCAGATGGAATTGTAGCTGTGGTATTTTAGTCCTTTACCAGTTTAAGAATTGAATTAATTTCAATTAAAAAGTAAAAACATGAAATAATTATATTTGCCCAACATAGTTTATTTCACTCCAGTATTGGGCATTATTAGCATCATGGCATGTTGGATTTTTGGCTTTTGGAGAAATCTGGAGAAAAAAAAATGTATTTTTTAATATTGTAATATATATCTCAGAATAAATATATGTTGCAATGTCATTTTTTTTACCAGCATAATTCAGCCCTAATATTTATTATTTTTAAGATTTGCTAACATTAGATTTTTTTTCTAGCGCTTAACTATTAAATTTACATACATTCATTTTTTATTTAATTTTATAATTATTAAATGCTCTTTAGATTATGAAGGAACACATAGTGAATCATGTAGTAACTTAAAAACAGTGTTAAACAAACCAAAATACTCTGTGAAGTATTTAGATGCTCTTATCTGAGGAGCTGTTTGTTAACTTGTGATTTCTGAGGCTGAAAACTCTGATAAACTCATCCTGTACAACAGAGGAAACTCTCGCTCTTCCTTTCCTAGAGCGGTCCTGATGAGTGCCAGTTTCATCTTTCTTCTTAAAGCATTTTTTAATTCTGTATTTAGTTGAGTAGTTGTTTCTTCTCATAACCTGGATTAGAACATTACTGAAATATTCACTATTCACTGTATAGCTGTAACTCTACCTCTTCACTACTTTACTTTAACTGATGCTCTCAAACACTTTATTAAGAGACCAGAAATTCAAGTAATTAACTCTTGATGAGTTCAGCACAGCTGTTAACTGAAAGCCTGAATTCCAGGAGACTCTACCTCATAAAACTGACTGAGAAAACTGTCATCTAAGCAAAAGCTAATGTGCTACTTTGAAGAATGTAAAATATAAAATATATTCTGGTTTGTTTAAAGTGTTTTTTTGTTTAATAAATAATTTCATATGTTTTTATTTATAGTTTGGATGAGTTTAGTACTAATCTACAATACAGAACATTTTAAAATAATGTAAAAACTCTGATTTTAAGGTGTATTAGACCCAGAGTTTTAGTATTACAGTAGAGTATTGTGTGGGATGGAGGGATGGAGGGATGTGGGCCGGATTTGCCTTATTTGGAGAGCACAAGTTCAGTTCATACTCAGCCAGTGACGAAACCCTGCAGATCCCCCAGTTCAGGAGGAGGGACTCTGCACTGGGTGAGTCAGAGAACTGGGAGAAAACCAGTCGTTTATAAAGCCTGAGAACTCAAACCCCAGCAGATCACTTTAACTTTAACCAGGAGAAAACAGAACCAGCATTAACCTGAGAATCAGAAACATCACGAGAAACATCATGAGGAACATCATGGCAACATTGTGTATTTCTGTGATGGTCTTTTTTGGTGCATCATCAGGTAAAACCGCTATTTTAAAGACTTTTATTGTTTTAAAAGTGTGAAATATGGTTTTAAATAGTGTATTCATGTCTTATTTATGTGATTTAACCTGTTTTAATGTGTAAAACAGTTTAGGTATGTTTTAAGGAATTGTCCGTTCCACCTTAAAACTCTAGATCGCCTAAATGGAACTGCCGCAACATTTAAGGTGGAACGGACACTTAATCTGTTCAGTTTTGATTTGTTACATTGTTAACTAGCATTAATTAACTAACCTGAAGCGGATGGTGAGATTTAGATTAGGCTCAATAGAAAGTATTTTAGAATTGAATTGGAAGCCTCGTGTATATTTTCTACACTTATGTAAGATTGGAAGTTTTGTAAACTATTATTTCTGCAGAATTCAATTATTGTGTAACAACTACTCTTACAAATATAAATTACAAATATTTGATATGTCCTACAGTCAAGTATAAATGAGATTTTTGAAAAATGTTATGATTTTGACATTTTATTATGCAAAATGTTTTTTTATTATTATTTAAGCAAAATGTAAGAAGTGGAAGCCTTTTAATTTTATTTAATTAAACTTTAATTATGTTTCATATTTAAATAATAATTTATGCATGTGCTATACTCATGTAAGAATTGAAATTTGTACATTTTATTATTTCTACACAACGTTGCATTACACATTTCAGTTAAAAGGAAAAAGTACGGTTTAGTGTGTAAAATTAAGATATAATGTTAATTATTGTTTTATTGTTTGAAGCATCTTTAGGTAGAGGTCATCTTCCCAGAGCGAAGAATGTCACCTGGTTATCTCACAACTTCAAAACCATCCTCACCTGGAGCCCCAAACCTTCCAACCACACCTACACTGTAGAATTCTCCAGGTGAGCTTTAAAACCTGTTTACATTACCTGTCTTTAGAACTCAACTGACCATATTCATAATCACAGTAAACAATTAATTAATCAATAGTTTTAAAGATGTAAATAATGAGTTTTAGATGAATATAAGGCTGTTCATTCATAACTAGCATTTACTTATTAACATGTTATTGTTATTAACTGGAATCCTATAAAACCTAATTTTATTATATCTGGTCGGTACAGTTAATGATTGGAGTTGATTGGTGATTGAACAGTCATGGTTTGATAAAGGTTGGTATTGATAACAGTAGGTATTGGTAACGGTCAGTGTTGGTAACGGTCGGTATTGTAATGGTTGGTAGTAGTAACGGTAGGTATTTGTAATTGTAGGAGTTGGTAACAGTCACTGTTGATAACAGTTGGTTGTAGTAACGGTAGGTATTGGTTATTGTAGGTGTTGGAAACGGTCGGTATTGGTAACGATTTGTGTTGGTAATGGTTGGTATTGGTAGTGGTTTGAGTTGGTAATGGTCACTGTTGATAACGTTTGGTATTGGTAATTGTAGGTGTAAGTTACAGTCGGTGTTAGTAATGGTCGGTGATGGTAACGGCCGTATTGTAACGGTCGGTGTTGGTAACGGTCGGTGTTGGTAACGGCCGGTGTTGGTAACGGCCGGTGTTGGTAATGGTTGTGTTGGTAATGGTCGGTGTTGGTAACGGTCGGTGTTGGTAATGGTTGTGTTGGTAATGGTCGGTATGTCTGTACAGGGTGGGTCAGGATAAACAGAGGAACCCGCACTGTATCAGAAGCAGAGAGACGGAGTGCGACCTGACCAACAACCTGAAGGACCTGAAGAGCTTCTACACTGCGGACGTTCTCTCAGAACCGGCGCCGGGATTCAGCACCGACCTGATGGAGCTCCCGTCCACTCCGTCCAAGAAGTTCTGTCCATATAACGACAGTGAGTTCACCTAAACTCTCACTATAACACTCGCAACTTCACCTGAACTCTCACTATAGCTCACAACTTCACCTAAACTCTCACTATAGCTCACAACTTCACCGAAACACTCACAACTTTACCTAAACACTCACAACTTTACCTAAACACTCACAACCTCATCTAAACACGTACAGCTTTCCCTAAACACTTATTCCGCTTTATCTAAACAACTGCTAAAACCTGCAACTTCATCTAAAGGTAGAGAGAGTGCTGGACTGTAATCTGATGATGTTTCTCGTGTTTTTTGTTGGTTCAGCTCTAATAGGAAGACCTGAGTTCAGTGTGAAGCTGAACGAGAATCAGACGATTGTGATCTTTATTCAGGATCAGCTCACCGCTTTACATCACCACGGAAACCCTCTCACCATCCGCGACGTTTTCAAATCAGACCTGAAGTACGAGATCACTTACACCAAGGCCGGCAGCACCGGACCGGTGAGCATCACCACACCACCGCACCATGATCATCTACCCCACAACCTGATTATAAAACCAGTTTATA
>NC_064411.1:58627500-58657500 GCF_023375975.1 Astyanax mexicanus | reverse complement strand
ATAAAATAAGACAGGAGAATAAATGCATTAAACAATAATACAAATAATGTATTATTTCTGTTCTTTATCTCAGTTTGCAGAAACAGATAATCATAATTAAACACATTCTGATCGCTGTTAATTACAGTATTAATCAATAATTATTGATGATTCAGAAAATAATCAGATTTACCTTCATCATACAAAAATACACAGAGATAAACAGGAATGATATTATTTATACATTAAAACATTATTTATATTATTATTACTTGATATAAAAATCCAGTTCAGCAAATAAATTGATTGACAGATGTTGATGAATAACCCCCACAAACGTGACATCACTTCCTGTTCAGAACCATGACACACAAACACACAGCAAAACATAAACGTAACAGCAGAACACACACACACACACCCCAACACACACACACACACCCCAACACACACAAACACACACCTGTACTCCCACTGCCCCTCCCCCGACTTACACACACACCAATAAAATTCAAGCATTTAAAGATTTAAACAGAACTAAAGTGAGGTACGTCTCGATCTGATACTGATCCGATTTCTGCGTTTAGATCAAATAATCCACTTTTACACTAATATAATAAGCAGCACTGTGAATCACCTGATATCACATCTTATGATACAATAATAATAATTATGTATCAGTTGATAAAAATCAAGATGATATATTACGATATTAAAACTGCAGTAAAATCACTGTGTGTTTTAGTAACGGTTTATATCAGGGATCAGCAGTTAAGTTTGGCTGCGGGTCAGATAGTTTCCAAGCCATTATGTGGCCACAAAAAAAAAATCTGTTTTGTAAAATGAAGTGTAATGGGATGGAGCTACAGACGAGTAGCTCTTCAGCCCAGAGGGTTGTTGAACCCAATTGCAGAACAATTGATCTCAAAGCAGGAAAACCCAAGAAAAAAGGAATAAATAAATAAATAAATAAACACTACGGGATTGAAGCCGTGTTGTCTGGGTCGCGCTCCAATACACTACCACTGCCCCGGCTAGTGAATTGGGACATGGCCGTAAAAAAAAACGGCCTTATAAGGAGATAGGGAACCCGAGAACGGGCGGAAAACTAAAGAAACTAAAGTCACGCTGAGCGACAGAGAGAGAGAGACGGGGGAGGAATATAAACAAAAGCTCTCCAGAGAAGGAGCATTTTATTTTTTTTATATTATCGTTCATTACAGTTCAAACAAACAAACAAACAAACTCGCGGCTCAGATGTTTCATGCTTTCACTTATTGCCGACCCCTGATTTATATAAGCAGCGTTTTAGACCGATTTAATTATTTGCAGTGTTGTATTTTTAAAAGTTTCCTTAAAATGACAGTATCCCAATTAATTCCAGAACCATATATATATAATCCTAAACCATAACTCCAGTTTAGCTGTTTTGGAGAGTTTAGACTGCAATGCTTTAAGGCGTTTTCACTTCAGCACTATTTGATCAAATATACTCCTGTTTTTATTAGAGCTAAACTGCTGATATGGTGCAGTTTAATCTGATATATTATCCAGATAACGCTATGAACAAGCGCTGTCTCTGCTGCTCCACGCTGTTTACACACTGAGAGCACAGTCTGTGCTGTGTTCACTGCTCACATCTGTGCTGCACGTCCCTTTAAAAACACTGTGTTTAAGGGCCTTTTCACACCAGCACTGTTTAATCCGGTTTCATCAGAATCTGGTTGGTTTGTACTCTTAGTGCGGTTTGATTGAGCAGGTCTGAAAACAGTAATCATGCTAGAGAAGGTGATTCCGTCCCAATAGAACTCTAAACCAGTTCACTTGTGGTGGGAACGTGATCCGGTCTCGATCCGAACCAGATATCAAATATTCTGATATGGTGCAGATTAATCGTATATATTAGCCAGATAAAACACTAATTACCACTGCTGTTTACACACTGAAAGCGCAGTATGTGCTGCGTTCACTGCTCACAGCCATTAAAACACTGTGTTTTTAAAGCACAGCAGCTTATTTTCAGAGTTCTGTGTTAAATCAGCTTCACACTGCACATATATACAGATATACACACTGGAACACAGAATCTTCTCACTATATTTCTGACCAATCAGAGGAGACGATGTGCTCGTGTGGTTTATTGGTGCACATTTTGGTGCGTTTAGTTTAAGTTTATACCTGTGTGAAAACAAACCAAACAGAGGGAGAAACTGAAGCTCCTAATGAACAAACTCACGAACTGATCCAGATCAACTACAGGTGTGAAAACGCCCTTAGAACCATTATTGGGATTATGATTAGATTAGATTTTAGATTAGGTTCTACTGTTCGTTTCACACTGCAGAATATAAACTAGACTTTGTACATTAAAATATATAGACATATATATATAACACTGGATCAGCTCAGATCATGATCCCTCCACATCAGGTCAGGAACATCCCCACATAAAACCACTTAAATAACATAAAGATCAGTAACTTCAGTAGCAGTTTCTTCATCAGTGCGCTGGTTCTGATTCTACAGTACCGGTTCCTCTCGCTGAGAGACGGAGAACCTCCAGCACGGAGGAAATAAACCCAATAACATATATATATATATATATATATATATATATATATATATATATATATACACACATATTTATATACATACATCATCTTCCTACAGCACCAAAATCCAGATTTAATAAACCTTAATAATCCCAGTGATAATCTGAATGCTTTAAACCGGTTCTGATATAGATCTGCAGCCTGGTGCTGTTTATTACCTGTGCTTAAACACAACTGACTCAGCTTAGAGTCAGATCTGAGTCAGTTCTCATTCAGATCTGAGTCAGATCAGAGGTGTTTTCTGAGTCAAATCTAATATAGATTAGAGCCAGGTTTGGATCTGGATTTGGATCTGAATAGGGTCCTTTTCAGGTCCTATTTACATCAGAATCAGGTCTAAGTCATATCAGAGTCAGATCAAGTTATATTAGACTCAGATCCAAGTCATATTAGAGTCAGATCCAACTCATATAAGAGTTGAGTCAGATCCTAGTCAGTCTGATCTAATTCAGATTAGAGCCAGGTTCCATTTGGGTCTGAATAGAGTCCTTTTCAGGTCCAATTCAGATCAGAATTAGGTTAGAGTCAGATTCCAGTCATATCTGAGTCAGATCCAAGTCATATTAGAGTCAGATCTAATTCAGATTAGAGCCAGGTTCCATTTGGGTCTGAATAAGATCCAATTCAGGTCCAGTTTATATCAGAATCAAGTCAGAGTCAGATTTAAGTCAGATCCAAGTTATTATCAGAGTCAGATCTGAGTCAGATTCAATTCAGGTCTAATTTGGGTCTGAGTCGGATCCAAGTCAGGTCAGAGTCAGATCTAATTCCGATTAGAGCCAGGTTCCATTTAGGTCTGAATAAGGTCCAATTCAGGTCCAGTTTATATCAGAATCAGATCAGAGTCAGATTTAAGTCGGGTCTATTGCAGGTTAAGAGTCAGATCTGAGTCAGGTGTGAATGAGATCTGGTTCAGGTCCAGCAGGACTCAGAACTCTGACTCGGTCGGAGTCTCAGTCCAGGTTCTGATTGGTTGGTTCTCCTCTCTCTCTGCTGCAGTTATAGCTCCTCCCCCTCGGCCATTGTAGCCCCGCCCCCGTTCCTCAGGAGCCGAACTTCACCGTTTCCGTGGTGATGGGCTTAAACTCGTAGTTTCCTCTGCCGTCCATCCGCAGGTAATACTGCAACACACAGCGTCACTCGGCCACTTTATCGGAAACACCTGAAACGCTCTCAGTATGAAAAATGTTAATAAAGTATTAATAATTACCTCATGATGCTTCCAGAGAGAACTCCTGTGAGATACGGTGAAGAGAGTGATCCCCACCTGAAACACACACACACACACACACACACATTATACACACACATTATATATTTTGTTTTGTTACATTGTGTACGTATAGTGTGGTGTTCTGGAAATGAGGTGTGTTCAGGTACATTTCTGGAGTTTTATCTTGTTTATCTTGGTAACAGAAAACACAGGAGCTCCACTGACTGAATACAACCTAGACAGACGCCAACAGTCAGACGTTCATCGCTATCTCGGTAACACAGGCGCCGTGCCGTGCCGAGCGTACACCCCCACTTATTACACACACATGAACACACAGCAGCACAAACCCAACTTTTACATCAACAATAAACAGAATAGTAAATAAAATAACATTGCTGTTCCCGTAAATGAGCTGCTGGAGCTCCTTCACAGCGTCAACCAGCAGCTCAGTTTCCTCTGCTGAGAAGAGTTTGTTGAACACGTCCAGGTAGCTGCAACGTTACAATAGCAATCCACCAAAGACAGAGCTCACCTGATCTACTCTTAAAGAGAATGATGAGCAAGAGACACTCTGATTGGTTTATTTCACGTTACGCCTAAAATTAACCACACCCATGATTAATTAAGAGAATTAGTAGTTGGTGTTTTGTTTCCAGGTGTACTTTTCCAGTCGTTATGATAGCAAAGACACATTGACATGCCCTAAATCAAACTGCATGGTGCATGGGTTGCCAATAGATCACTACCTGCAGGTGTGTATACAGGTGTATACAGGTGTGTGTAGGTGTGTATACAGGTGAGTGTACCTTCCTGCAGTGGGTGTAGATGTAGTCCTCTACGTCGACGCTGACGGCGCTGGTGCACTCGTCCAGGATGGCGAACTGAGGCTTATGGTAGAACAAACGAGCCATCTGATACCAGAATCAGAACCAGAACCAAAATCAGAATCGGAATCAGAATCAGAATTGGAACCAGAACCAGAATCAGAACCGGAACCGGAATCAGAACCGGAACCAGAAGCGGATTTGGAACCGGGTCAGTATCTCTCACTCAGTGATGATCTAATGCTCTGAGTATATTTTGCTTTTAAATGTTAAAAACATTAAAATAATAATAAAACATTTAAACCTGCTGTGATATATAAGGTAATTACAGGTAATTAAAGGTAAATACAGGTAATTAAAGGTAATTACGGGTGATTAAAGGTAAGTACAGTAATTAAAGGTAATTACAGGTAATTAAAGGTAATTACAGGTAATTAAAGGTAAAGACAGGTAATTACAAGTAATTAAAGGTAATTACGGGTGATTAAAGGTAAGTACAGTAATTACAGGTAATTATGGGTAATTACAGGTAATTACAGGTAATTAAAGAGAAGTACAGGTAATTACAGGTAATTACTTGTAATTAAAGGTGATGAACTTACCGCCATCCTCTGCTTCTCTCCTCCGCTCAGGAGATCCATCCAGTCCTGAACGCTGTCCCACCCCCCCTCCCTCTGCAGGATATGACCCAACTGCACCTTATCCAGGTACTCCTTCAACACCTGTACACACACACACCATCACACACCTTACTACCAACACCTGACCTCCAGAGTCTCCGCCCCCTTTACCCAGCTCCTAACACATAATCCATATCGGATATTAAATATTATTAATAATAGATCCTGAAAGTACAGGTGAGGATCTGATTCTGTACCTGATCAGATGTTCCTCTCCTCCTCTGATCTTCAGGTGTATCAGGATAAATCACCTGATCCCTCAGAGTCCCCAGAGTCATATACGGCCTCTACACACACACACACCATCACACACAGTTTTAATCACCTGAGTAATCAGCACCATCTGTATAATTAGCGTTAACGAGCCATTACCTGTATAACTAGCTTAAATTAATCTTTACCTGATTGATTAGCGTTAGCATTAGCATTAGATGTTACCTGTGGGACGTAGAACAGCTTCCCTCGGTCAGGTTTAGTCAGACGGCCTCCAAACAGCGGCCACAGCTGTAACACACCAACACACACTTAATATTAATTAACTATATGTTATTCCTGAAGTCATTAAGGGCATTATATTCTTTCTCCAATTAACAAATACATTTAAATCACCCTTCAAGCTCCAGTATTACTATATTTTAAATGGCTGTAGTTACTGCTCTATTTTACTGGGATAAAAACACTCATACAGTAGAAACAGCAGCAGGAGCTCCTCAGATAAAGTTCTGTTCTGATTTCTGAGCTAGACCAACGTTTGGCTCCACACGGCTGCATGTGCTTCTCTGACGGTGCTGTTCTGCACTGCGCTCCACACCGCCTCTGGTGGTACCGAATGAACCGTATACTCCCCAGCACTAATGATCTAGTTATATAGTTTAATCTACAGCGTGATGTTCTGTACAGAACTCACCTCTCCCAGAACCCTGAACAGAGAGCTCTTCCCGCAGCCGTTCGGACCACAGACCAGAACATTAGTCCCCGACGACACCTGCAGAACCACCCGCCCGTTAATACACACCTGTAATAAACACCTATAACACTCATATTAACACACTTTATAAACTCTGACCTCGAAGCACAGATCTCCAATCAGAACATCTCCATTAGGGGTCGCTAGAGGAATGTGCTCAAACCTGCAGATCCATAAACATACAGATTAATCATGATTTATAATATCAATCAATCACTTAATCAATCAATCAATCACTTAATCAATCAATCAATCACTTAATCAATCAATCAATCAATCAATCACTTAATCAATCAATAAATCAATCAATCACTTAATTGATCAATCAATCACTTAATCAATCAATCAATCAATCAATCAATCAATCAATCAATCAATCACTTAATCAATCAATCAATCAATCAATCACTTAATCAATCAATCAATCACTTAATCAATCAATCAATCACTTAATCAATCAATCAATCACTTAATCAATCAATCAATCACTCAATCAATCAATCACTTAATCAATCACTTAATCAATCAATCACTTAATCAATCAATCAATCAATCAATCACTTAATCAATCAATCACTTAATCAATCAATCAATCAATCAATCACTTAATCAATCAATCAATCACTTAATCAATCAATCAATCACTTAATCAATCAATCAATCACTCAATCAATCAATCACTTAATCAATCACTTAATCAATCAATCACTTAATCAATCAATCAATCAATCAATCACTTAATCAATCAATCAATCACTTAATCAATCAATCAATCACTTAATCAATCAATCAATAAATCTTTACATTGGGGGAGACTCTCATTTTACGATGCAACCAAGCTTTTACTGTATAAGTGATTGAAATCATTTAATAAAAAATGAGAAATTAAATATAAATAAAAATCTGACATTTGATAAAAATAGAAAATTCTAAAAAGACCATTAAAAATGTACTAATTAAAAGTGAAGAATTTGTAAAATATAAAATTAAGAAAAAGATAATAATTAAAGTATTATTTATAATATCAGTTTATTCTCTCAATCAAACTTAATTTTCATGAGAAAAAAATGAGTCTCTCTCATTGCAGATTTTTTATATTTTATACTTTTTTATATTTTAAACTTGTAACTTTGGGAAGGAGGGTAATGTAATTTCAATTATCAATGTTCTGTAAATATACAGTACTGACAATAAAACATAAAAATAAAAAAATAACTGAATAAACTAATAAACAAAAATGAATAAAACAATTAAAAAAATATATATATATATCATTTACATTAATCACAGTTTTTCTGATGGTGATCAGAAACTAAAAGTTAAGACAGAGATCACGGTGAGCTGAGCTTTAATGCTGAAGCAGATTTACATTAATTCACTAATATTTACTGTGAATGACATCCTTAAAATCAGCTTCATTAAAAATATGAATAAATAATATATGAAATATATATACAGAGTGTGAGTTATATTGAGGTGTGTATCCGGGATGAATTACCTGATGATATTATCTGCGTGAACGATCTCTCCACTGCCGGGGATCAGCTTCTCCACCCCATCACTCTCTGATCAATAATAAAATCATTAATAATTAATACATTAATTAATAAACATAAAATAACACATATAAAAGTTTTAACAGGATATAATAAATCTTTTGTGTAAGTGAAAGTTTTTTTCTCACACCAGATACTGAATAATTCATAATGGATACAAAATGTTGTTTTTATTGCGGAGGCTAAATAATTCATGCTGGATATTACAGTGGTGAAAGTAGACAAAAAGAACCCAGTTCAACTAATGAGACAAAAATATTATATCTGCTCATTTATTTATTGAGAAAAATATCCAGTTCTCCTCTGAAAAAACTTTTACTCTCACTAATATGTAACATTGAATAATTTTCCTCAATAAATAAATAAATAAATAAATATAATTATTGTGTCTCGTTTGTTTAACTGGTTGTAAAAATCTAATTATATTAGATCATATTTATCAGAAAAGAAGAAAACTCTAAAGCACTTTACAGTAAATAAGTGGGTAATAAAATGGTAATATTATAGTAAAATGTAATTGCAAAGATGTTTTATATATAAATTATTTTATAACTAGTTAAGTTATATAAGTTACATAGTTTATTATATAACTAGGATACCATAGCAACACCTTGCTTTTGCAACCACCTAGCCCAACACAGCAATGCCACAGATACCATAGCAACATCTCAGCAACCACCTAGCAACATCCTAACAAACAACTAGAAAATTAGAAAATAAGTAATAAATACAACTAATTACCATTATATTATCACATTATTTACGTGTTACTCATCTGTTACCTTTATTAATAATGATTTATTATTTAATAATAAATATAAAATGGTCAATTAATTAATGCATAAATACAAATATTTATTAATCAGTAACAAATAGAAAATTTATATTTAAATACAATATATAAATACAACTTATCACCATATTATTACCATATTATTACCATATTATCACCATATTATTACCATATTATTACCATATTATTACCCACTTCACTGTAAATGAAAGTTCTGCTGAGTAATTCATGCTGGATGCTGATAGATGAGGGTGAACCTGTGCTGATCTGAGAGATCATGGTGCGCTGGTACCGGCCCGAGTTCAGCTCCTTCAGAACCTCCTGAATCTCCGTGATCCGACTCGTGAACCTGCAGAACCAAACACACTCTAACACTCATACATGCTAATGAGCTCGGCTCTGATTCGCTGCTGCTCTGTATTGTGCATCCAAAAAGCAGTCTGTCTCGATACTCTCCTTAAACTACTGTACAGATGGGTGGAGCTAAACTGCTGTAGACTCCAATAGTGGGTGGGGCTAAACTGCTGTAGACTAAAATAGTGGGTGGGGCTAAACTGCTGTAGACTCCAATAGTGGGTGGGGCTAAACTGCTGTAGACTAAAATAGTGGGTGGGGCTAAACTGCTGTAGACTAAAATAGTGGGTGGGGCTAAGCTGCTGTAGACTAAAATAGTGGGTGGGGCTAAACTGCTGTAGACTAAAATAGTGGGTGGGGCTAAACTGCTGTAGACTAAAATAGTGGGTGGGGCTAAACTGCTGTAGACTAAATAGATGAAATGGGATTGCTGTTAGATATCCGGTGTTTTAAAGTGGTTTAAGGCAGTTTAAGGTGGTTTAGGGCAGTTTAAGGCGGTCTAAGGCGGTTTAAGGCGGTTTAAGGTGGTTTATGGCAGTTTAAGGCGATTTAAGGTGGTATTAGAGTTCAGTTAGAGGGATGTTTGTGTAACTTTCTGTTCCAGACGCTGAGATTTAATCTTTATTCTGAATTCCACTGCTATTATTAAACACTCTGGAGAGTCGTGAGTTATGATGTAGGAATTTATGAGACTGTTGAGGCCAGATCTCACGGGACGACTGAGAAGAACAGAATATGAAGAAATGATCTTAGAATAATACAGACATTTTTACAGCTCACATTCAGAGTTTTATCATTATTTTAAAATGTTCTGTACTGTAGATTAATACTAAACTCATCCAGACTATTAAAAAAACACATGGAATTAACTAGTAAATAAAACTGTTAAACAAACCAGAATATATTTATATTCTATATTCTTAGATGATGAGTTTTGAACATCTCTGCTGGATTTTCTCAGTCAGTTTTATGAGGTAGAGTCTCCTGGAATTCAGGCTTTCAGTTAACAGCTGTGCTGAACTCATCAAGAGTTAATTACTTGAATTTCTTGTCTCTTAATAAAGTGTTTGAGAGCATCAGTTAAAGTAAAGTAGTGAAGAGGTAGAGTTACAGGTATACAGTGAATAGTGAATATTTGAGTAATGTTCGAATCCAGGTTATGAGAAGAAACAACTACTCAACTAAATAAAGAAACAAATACTTTAAGAAGAAATGAAAATCAGTCAATCTGAAATAAAGAATTTTAAGAACTTTGAAAGTATTCTTAAGTGCAGTCATTTCAAAAACCATCAAAAACATTATAATGGTGAAACTGGCACTCATCAGGATCACCCTCAGAAACTACAAGTTAACAAACAGCTCCCCAGATAAGAGTATCTAAATACTTCACAGAGTATTTTAGGTTTGTTTAACACTGTTTTTAAGTTACTACATGATTCATTATGTGTTCCTTCATAATCTGATCACTGATCACTTTACTATTCATTTACTATGTAGGAAAAAATAAATATATATATTTACTGACCCGGAGAGTCTGGTCATCTCTCTGCCGGCCAGAACGATTCTGCCGAGAGCCTGAGCCAAACTCAGCAACATCCGCCCACTCTGATAATAATCCTGCACACATATCACAATATATCGCAATATATCACAATACCACATCACAATATATCACAATATATCACAATACCACATCACAATATATCACAATATATCACAATATATCACAATATATCACAATACCACATCACAATATATCACAATATATCACAATATATCACAATACCACATCACAATATATCACAATATATCACAATACCACATCACAATATATCACAATATATCACAATACCACATCACAATATATCACAATATATCACAATACCACATCACAATATATCACAATATATCACAATACCACACCACAATATATCACAATATATCACAATATATCACAATACCACATCACAATATATCACAATACCACATCACAATATATCACAATATATCACAATATATCACAATACCACATCACAACATATCACAATATATCACAATATATCACAGATATCACAAAGAGCCCAGAAATACACAGATAATAATTACTTCATAATAATAACAATATTTAAGCGTACTGATTTAGACTTTATTAAAATTAATATTTAAGCAGGGAATAAAGCCACACCCCTCTGTGTGGGTGTGTCCTCTTTGTGTTGACTGCTGGTCTGTGATGCTAAAAATAACTTACTCCAGACTCTGAGAGTGGCTTATAGAGAGTATAGGGTCTGATCTCAGTCTGATTAGGGTCTGATTACTCACCTCCAGTCTCTGGGAGTGGGTGCTGTTCAGGTGCCGGGTGCTGTTGGGGTCTAAGAAGGGTCTGCTGACCACCAGGTACCCAACCACCAACGCAACGTCTGAGGAACCACAGAGAGAACACTGATCAGAACGATATTACATCATCATACACCATCATCAAACACCATCATCATACACCATCATCATACACCATCATCATACACCATCATCATACACCATCATCATACACCATCATCATACACCATCATCAAACACCATCGTCATACACCATCATTAAACACCATCATCATCATACACCATCTTCAAACACCATCATCATCATACACCATCATCAAACACCATAATCATACACCATCATCATACAACATCATCATACACCATCATCAAACACCATAATCATACACCATCATCATACAACATCATCATACACCATCATCAAACACCATCATCATACAACATCATCATACACCATCATCAAACACCATCATCATACACCATCATCATACACCATCATCAAACACCATCATCAAACACCATCATCAAACACCATCATCATACACCATCATCAAACACCATCATCAAACACCATCATCATACACCATCATCAAACACCATCGTCATACACCACCATTAAACACCATCATCATACACCATCATCATACACCATCGTCATACACCATCATCAAACACCATAATCATACACCATCATCATACACCATCATCATACACCATCATCATACACCATCATCAAACACCATCATCATACACCATCATCAAACACCATCGTCATACACCATCATTAAACACCATCATCATCATACACCATCTTCAAACACCACCATCATCAAACACCATAATCATACACCATCATCATACAACATCATCATACACCATCATCAAACACCATAATCATACACCATCATCATACAACATCATCATACACCATCATCAAACACCATCATCATACACCATCATCATACACCATCATCAAACACCATCATCATACACCATCATCATACACCATCATCAAACACCATCATCAAACACCATCATCAAACACCATCATCATACACCATCATCAAACACCATCATCAAACACCATCATCATACACCATCATCAAACACCATCGTCATACACCATCATTAAACACCATCATCATCATACACCATCTTCAAACACCATCATCATCATACACCATCATCAAACACCATAATCCTACACCATAATCATACACCATCATCATACACCATCATCAAACACCATAATCATACACCATCATCATACACCATCATCAAACACCATCATCATACAACATCATCATACACCATCATCATACAACATCATCATACAACATCATCATACACCATCATCAAACCCCATCATCATACAACATCATCATACACCATCATCAAACACCATCATCATACACCATCATCATACACCATCATCAAACACCATCATCATACAACATCATCAAACACCATCATCATACACCACCATTAAACACCATCATCATACACCATCGTCATACACCATCATCAAACACCATCATCATCATACACCATCCTCATTATACACCATCATCATCATCATACACCATCATCAAACACCATCCATCAACATACATAATCATAATTAAACACCATCATCATCACACACCATCATCATCATCATCAGACACCATCATCATACACCATCAACACTCCACAGTACTGATTCATCAACTCTTTATATAAACTGTTATTTGAGGAGATACGAGGTTTTGGTATAAATGATTATTTTCTCACATTTAGCGACGATGCTGTCGATGATTCCCATAGAGAAGCGGAAACAGATGAAGCGGTTCAGGTGCTCCACCTGTAGGGGGACAAGCCACGCCCACCATTGTTACAGATATATAATAAAAATAAGACTATATAATATATAAATTTAACCCTTTATTAATCCTACAATTTTAGCATCATCACACAGTGCATTCATTTTACAACAATAATAATGATAACAATAATAGTGATAATTATAATAATGATAACAATAATAGTGATAATTATAATAGTGATAATTATAATAGTGATAATTATAATAGTGATTACCAGTTTGTTGAAAGTGTCGTGGATGGTCTTCTTCTCTCTCCTGCTGCCATTATAGAACGCTATCTCCTCACTGTAAACACACACACACACACACACACACACATAATACTGTGATTGGTTCAATGAATTTGTTCAGCCAATCAGTGTAGAATGTCGCTTCACTGCATCATAATTCATTTGCATAAAGTTAAGAGTCGCCAAACAAAACAAATAGGTCACCTGTCGCCTTCCGGTGTGAACGCAGGGTGATGTACACTACCGTATTTTTTATACTATGAGGTGCACTGGATTATAAGGTGCATTTTATGTGACAGTAGTAAGGAACAGGGGTGTCGCCATGTTTCCCTTCTTAATTCATCAAGATCTGTAAAGCTAAGTTAAGTTTAGTAAACAGAACTGTAATTCTTTTAAAGTTAAACAAGCGCTGGATGTAAATCTACACAGATTTCTCTCCTGAAAACTGTTTATTTGGTGAGTAGAGCATTTCTGTTTATTTACAGTAAGCTTAGATTTCCAGATTTCTCCAGCACTAAGGCTGGAGCATTAGCATTATCAGCTACCCGCTAACATTAATGCTAATGTTGCTCTAGCAGTGCTAGCTGGGGTTATCAGCAGGGTACAGGCTGATATATTCCCCTCTGAACGGAGAAAGAGCTATATAGCGGTTAGCGCAGTTAGCGGCTAATGCTAATGCTACTGCTCCAGCTGGTGTTGGAGAAATAAACTGAATCTCCTGTAGAACTCTGTACTTCAGTGGAGTGTCTTTACTGCTCCTTAATACCTGACTGATAGAATTCATACATAAGGAGCACCGGATTATAAGGAGCTCTGATGATTTTAGGGAAAATTAAAGGATTTTAAGAGCAGTTTATAGTGTGAAATATAGGGTATTTGTGTGTGTTCAGTGTGTGTGTGTGTGTGTGTGTGTGTACCTGTTGGTAATGAGGCGGGAGTTGATGTATCTGTATTCTCCTTCGTATTTCTGTTCTGTTACCGTCATCTTTCCTATTGGTCGCCTCAACCGGGTCAGAACCAAACCAGACAACAGCAGATAACCCAGCATACTCACCGGTCCCTAACACACACACACACACACACACATTATACACACACACACACACACACACACACACACACACATTATACACACACACACACACACACACACACATTATACACACACACACACACACACACACACACACATTATACACACACACACACACACACACACACACATTATACACACACACACAAACACACACACACAGACAGGTCAGTAACACAAGAACAAAGAGAAAAAAAAAGTTAAAAAAAGTAAAATGAATAAAAGTAATAAATAGTAAAGTTCTGATCTCACCAGAGGTCCGATAGCTGAGGTCAGTTTGCAGATGTAGATCAGAATATCCAGCAGAGGCTAAAAAAACACAAACAAACACTTTAAACTGTGTCTTTTTTAGTTCCATGTGCTCTTTAGCCCTGCCTCTCATTTGTAACCCCGCCCCCTCGTTACTAACCCAAGTGTTCCTTGTCTGTGCCTTTGTATAAATACCCTCTGTGTTCCTTTGTTTACTATTGTGCTTTTTGTGTTTGATCCTCTGTCTGTATTTTGACTCTTTAAGTCTTTAGTTTGATTTTTCTTAGTTTGATCCTACAGTTTTGTGTAAGTTTAGTTTTTGGTTTGTTTTCTTTAGTTTATATTTCTTTGTTTGGTTATTTTGCCTGTTTTTATAGTCTTTGTTTTGGTAGTCTTAGTGTTTGTTCTTTGTTTATTATTTGAGATATGGAAAATAAACTAGACCTGCATTTGCATCCTGCCTCCAACATGTTACATATATAAAGTACTTTTAGTGAAAATAAAATATTACTGCATCAAAAGTTACAAAGTATTTACCTTTAAACATACTTAAGTATGGAAGTACTTATACACTTATATAAAACTACTTAAGTACAGAAACACAGTGGGTCAGTTACGGGTCGGGTTACCTTGCTGATGTTGGAGTAGAGCTCCACCACACTGTTACAGAACTTCTCCACATCCTGAGTTAACAGCTGATCCGGGTTCCCGATCCGGTTATCCAGATTACTGATCTTATAGTAGGTGAAACCCCTGCAGGAGAAACATCAGGTGCACTCAAATGAGGTAAAATTAGACAAATGTCTGACTAGAAAAGCTCTACTGAAGTATATTTCTAAACAGAATAACTCTACTGAGGAACATTTCTGATTAGAATAGCTCTAATGATGTAAATATATTATTAGGACAGCTATACTGAGGTAACTTTTATAATTAGAATAGCCTTACTAAGGCAATGTACAATTACAATAGCAGTACTGAGGTAAATGTATGATTAAAATAGCTATTCTGAGGAAATGTATGATTAGAAAAGCTCTTTTGAGGTAAATGTATGATTAAAATAGCTATTCTGAGGAAATGTATGATTAGAAAAGCTCTTTTGAGGTAAATGTATGATTAAAATAGCTTTGCTGAGGTAAATGTATGATTATAATAGCTCTTCTGAGGTAAATGTATGATTACAATAACCTTACTGATGTAAATATACAATTAGAATAGCATTTCTGAGGTAAATGCACAATTAAAAAAGCACTTCTAAGGTAAATGTATGATTTGATCAGCACTTTTGAGGTAAATGTACGGTTAGAATAACTAAAATGAGGTAAATGTATGATTAGCACTACTGAGGTAAATGTATGATTAGAATAGCACTTCAAAGGTAACTGTATAACTAGAATATAGCACTGCATGATGAACTATTATAGTATAAAGGTATATGTGGTTAAAGGTGAGGTACCTGAGGTAGTGGTTGTACAGGTGTGTGGTGAGTCGGACTCTGAAACAGAGCTTCAGCTGATTCAGACCCAACTTCAGAACATTATTCACTAAAGAGATCTGAACCGACAGAGAGAATATTAAAATACATCATCACAGTTCTCAAAATAAACACAGAAGTGATTAATCACCAGTGATGATTGATTATAAGTGATTAATAACAGTGCAGAGAATTAATACTGAATTAATGAAGGACTTACAAACGGCATCGCAGCTATAAACCTGAATAAATATAACTCGAAAGCTTTCGTTGATCGTCCAATGATTGCACTGCAAACGCACACACACACACACACACACACACACACACACACACACACACACACACACACACACACACACAGGGATTAGCAGTGGTGTGTTTGGGATGATCTCAGTGTTTCTGTGTTTGTAGTGAAAACAGGTGAGAGTGAGGCGGGCGAGAGACACAGCGAGAGAGTGAGAGAGTGACACAATGAGTGAGTGAGAGTGAGCGAGTGAGAGAGTGAGCGTGAGAGTGAGACAGTAAGAGTGAGCGAGTGAGAGAGTGAGAGTGAGACAGTGAGAGTGAGCGAGTGAGAGAGTGAGCGTGAGAGTGAGACAGTAAGAGTGAGCGAGTGAGAGAGTGAGAGTGAGACAGTGAGAGTGAGACAGTGAGAGTGAGCGAGTAAGAGTGAGCGAGTGAGAGAGTGAGAGTGAGACAGTGAGAGTGAGACAGTGAGAGTGAGACAGTGAGAGAGTGAGACAGTGAGAGTGAGACAGTGAGAGTGAGACAGTGAGAGTGAGCGAGTGAGCGTGACAGTGAGACAGTGAGAGTGAGACAGTGAGAGTGAGAGAGTGAGCGTGAGAGTGAGACAGTGAGAGTGAGCGAGTAAGCGTGAGAGTGAGACAGTGAGAGTGAGACAGTGAGAGAGTGAGACAGTGAGAGTGAGACAGTGAGAGTGAGCGAGTGAGAGAGTGAGCTTGAGAGTGAGAGAGTAAGATAGTGAGAGTGAAAGAGTGACACAACGAGTGAGTGAGAGAGTAAGAGAGTAAAAGAGAGTGAGAGAGAGAGCGAGAGAGTGAGACAGTGAGCGTGAGAGAGTGAGACCGTGAGAGAGAGATGGAGAGAGAGAGAGAGAGAGAGACAGTGAGAGAGTGGTATAGTGAGAGAGTGAGAGATTGGGGGCGGGGCTAACCTCTCGATCATGGTTCCATTGTGGATCATCCAGACGTCACAGTAGGTCCTGGACACCAACATCAACGCAATCAGCAGCAGATACCCCGACTACACACACACAAAGGTAGAGGTCATATATTTCATACATTTAATCATACATTTACCTTAGAAGTGCTATTCTAACCATACATTTACTTCAGTAATGCTGTTCTAATCATACATTTACCTCAGCAGTGAAATTCTAATCATAAATTTACCTCAGCAGTGCTATTCTAATCACACATTTACCTCAGCAGTGCTATTCTAATCACACATTTACCTCAGCAGCGCTATTTTAATTAAACATTTACCTCAGCAGTGCTATTCTTACCTCTTTACAGAACATCTGTGGAACCAGAACCTTCAGGATTTGGTGCATCCGACTAATGAACAGTTTATCCACTGCCGCCTTTTCCTTTTGTACCTCCAGCTGACAAACAAACAAAAAATATTTTTTTTATATATTTCATACCAATTTTATATTGATTTATCAGTATTTTAATATTTTGTGATTTATTTAGTTAACATATCAGTTAGTTACTATAATTATAAAATTGCTCTTAGCAAAAGTAGTCACATTATTATTACATACAGTGACAAATCAACAACAGTAATAAAAAATATATATGTATATATATATATTTTCATAATGATTGTGAACTACCAATATGATATTTTATATTATTTACAATTTAAATATTTCTCACCCCACCATTATCACGTGATATTTTCATGTAATTACTGATGTTATAACATGACTGACTTTATCCTTATCTAAATTTTATATGTATATATCAATAGAAAGAAAAATGTAAAGGAAAAACACAGTAAACGTAAAGTAAAATGAACTAATAAGATAAGACATACTAGAAAATAAACCAACAAAAATAATAAAAATGATAAAACAGTAAAAAGAGCAAATAAAATAATAATATTATCAGATAAAATTACAAAAGGTTGTGACTATGATATATTGAAATAAGTCAATTAAAACCAGAAGTAACATAAAAATGTAAATCAATACATATATCATTGTATAATAAAACAAATGACTCAATTACAGTAATAATTAAATAGAACTAATTATTATTATTTATAATCTCATAATTTCCTTATAAAATAAATAACACTTATTATTATTTTTTCTATTATATATTTCTATTTTTTTCTAATTGTAGTTACATTAAAACTCCATTACAAACAAGCAGTGGCAGAGAAAACATATTCCAGTTGTGTAATAACCGCCTTACGACACTTTAGTGACACTGAGAGGAACTTCATTACAGCAACGTAACATTTTAAATATATATAACTCGTCTTCATGCCTCAAAAATGGGTGTTTCTTTTTAATGAGGAATCTGGAACCCACGGTTCTGGAAATTCTGGAACTTCAGGATTTCATAGAAAGCATGTAGATCTAAAATTCTGTGATTTAAGTGTATAAAAGTGAATAAAAGTGCTTACCTTTTCATTATTGGAGTGCACATCGTCTGCCTTTTTACTTCTATAGAGAGAAAAAGGAAATAAACAGGTGAACAATGTTTTTTTTAATGTGTGGGAGTGAGATTATGGAGTGGATAGGATTGATGACTTTTATTATATTTTATGCTTTTATTAATACAATGAAAATTTGGTTAATTTTGGTATATATAGCCTAAACATAGTGATTTACATCAATACATAAGCAATTAATCATATTTAAAAAGCTTTATTGGAATGTTTTTCGCCTAGGCGCCAGAATGGAACTGCTGCACCATTTAAGGTGGAACGGATAATTCCAAAAATACAGATCATTTATACTATTTTATGCCCAAATTATGACCTAAAACCATATTAAGTCGTCTTAATAATTAATACAATCAATATTTAAACAATTTAAAACATCTAAAACCTTTAAAAAACCCATATACCTGTACATAACATCACCCCTGTCCCATCTTATCTTGTCCTTCAGGATGACCCCCCTGATCTCACCTGTTGTATGATAAAGAATACTGTCTCCTCTGCTTCAACAGGTAAATCCCGAGCGCCACGGCAGCGCTTATACAGCAGTTCCTCGCGCTCAGGTGTTTGCTAAACGCCGCCATACCTGCAGAATGCAGGAAGAGGAAGTCCTCCCGCCGCCAGAGGGCGCCACTCACCTGGACTCACCTGTAAACTCCTGTACATGTCATATTTATAAACTATTATTAATAATTCTGCATTTTTATTGTTTAATATTATGTGTAGTTTATTATAAACCACGTCTGGGCTTTTAAAAGAAGCGTTTTTTCGTTATTGTGAGTTAGGACTTTTATTTTGAAAAACTAAAGGACGCAGCGTGAGGCGCGCGTGACAGAACCGGCCGGTCTAACGAGTTAACGGGGATTTAAAAATACAGAATAAAAGTCATCAGCGAACATTGATTAGTACAAATGAATAAATAGATAGAAAAAAAATTCAATTAAATATTTTTCTTAGATAATTAATGGTTATTTAGGATAATTTATATGATGTTTTAATGATTTAAAATCATAGTTTGCTTATGAATGAGATTTAAACAAATAGAAACGTTAAATTGTCATTGCAATGTACTTTAATTCTTTTATTTTATTTAGATTTTGTTAAATATAGACATAAATTAAAAGATCTAAGTTAAGTTAAAACTGACGATAATATTATGCACATAATTACTGTTGTATTAATATTATTTTTAAACAGTTGTTACTGTGCTGTTATACTGTTATTATAGTATAATTACAGTAGCTAACAGTTTTTGTGTATTTTAGGTTGTTTTAGTGTGTTTGTAAAATTGTTATGAGGTAAAAAGTTGTGAAATATTGTTTATTAAGTGTTTTGACTGTTTTAGACCAATTTAGCGTAAATTTTACTACAGACATTTTGTGCAAAGTGTCTTATATATTTACATTTACAATTTCAATTATGTATTTATTTGTAGATACTAATATGTAATTATTATTATTATCATTATTATCACTAACACTGTTAATCATATGATGTTCATGGTAATTAATTAATTAATTGATTTATTTATTTAAAGAGACAGAAGTTGGAGTAAAAATGTAAAGTATAATTCAGAGTCAGGAAACATACATAGAGGTTATGTATGTAAATAAGGGTGTGTAAATATGTTGATTTAAATGTATATATATATTTTATAATAAGCTAAATTTTACAGAGCTGGTTCTGAATCAGCCGCACGGGGGCGCTGTAGAGCTGCTGTAATATAATATGCTGAGATATAAGCGATAGTACTAAATTATTATACAGTTATTACTATTATTATCACTACAATTATTACTATCCATTTCTATATTTATGACTTTTTTTCTTCATAACCTTAAGCAAACTAAAAAAAAACATGAAGGACATGCTATGGAACAATATAATCTTAATGCTTAATATAATATTGTAAATAATTATATTATGTAAATATATTTTGCATAATTGACTATGCTTTAAATAAATCTAAATTATTTAATATCAATATTTATGAATATGTACAAAAAAAGAGAATTTAACACACCAATTACCATGTTTATAGTAAACTGTTGACAAAAATATCAGTCAATCAATAAATCTTTATTATTTTAAATGAACCTGTTACTCAGGAATACATTGAGTGTAATCCTTATTTTCAATGCAGTTGAGCATTTATAACTTAAAGGGACTGAACCATAAAATTCAAGTATTTAAGCAAGTTAGGGTAAAATAGGAAACTTTATAAACAAAACAATACAAAATAAATGGATAAAGCATTAGCAAACAAACAAACAATTGGTTTTCATTAAAAAGTATTAAAATAATTCAGAAACAAAATAACCTTAAGCAGTCAAAAGAAGAGTTGAGATAATTGGAATAATAAAAATTAACATAAACACAACTACAAATTGAGTAACTAACAATAAGTAAAAGAAACTAAAGATAAGGTTACGAAAAAGTAAAAGGTGAAAATAAGATAAATATGTTATGCACATTATCACTACCAATAGCACTAAGATTAAAAATTAAAGATAGAGATATAATAAATAAAATGAAAAAAAAAAAGAATGCACATCATTACTATAGTGTTATTAATAAAATAAATGCACTTAAATACACTTACAATAATAAGAGAATAAAAAATAAGTATCTAAAAACAACAATAAGATTATATAAAATATAAACGTACAATGATGTTTATAATTTTATACATTATTATTTTTCTACAACTTGGCAGGAGCCGACCAATCGATCACCCAATCAGAGTAAAGGAGCCGACCACATAAAAGAAGGCACGGTCACTTACAGCCAATCCCATCACTAGGCACGCATAAACACGGAACAGTACCAGCCAATCACCGTGCATGAGGCGGGGCTTGCCTGAATGTGAGTCGGATTACAAAAAAACGTAAAACCACCTTATTTGTGGCTGAACAACACCAGCCAATGAGAAGCGGGCAGGGAGGGTCACGTGGTGTAAAAAGTTTCTGCAGTTAGCATTAGCTTCAGCAGTTCAGAGCGGATTCGATCTGAGGAGAATCTGAGAGACTCGGATTTACACTGGAATAACTCTTTAATTCGGATTTTATGGGCGTTTTAGTGTTTAATTCGATTCGTTCTGACACGGGATGTTGTTTGGTAAGTGTGATTTTGTCTAAATCGAGTCATTTATTGAGTTGATTTGATTAAAACTGAGGAAACAGCGGGTTGTGCTTTAATGTTAATTAATAGTTCTGTAGTTAACGTTAGTTAGCAGCGTAGCTAACACGGTGTTTACTTATTGTAGGTTGTTTTACTGTGTTTTTAGAAAAAGTATGAGGTAAAGCTGTGAATTAATGTTTATTATGTGTTTTCACTGTTTTAGACAAATTTAGTGTAAATATTACCTCAGAAAACTTGTGCAAAGCGTCTTACACGACTTGTCCGTTCCACCTTAAGTAGTGCAGCAGTTTTGAGGCGCCAGAATGGAACTGTTGCTCTGTTTAAGGTGGAACGGACAATTCCAATAATTAAAATATATTGTCCATTAGAAAACACATGTTAAATTAAAACCATATAAGGTCATCTTAATAACTAATAAAATCAAGTTTTAAACCATTTAAATTCTTTTAAACAACCAACTGTGCAACAATTCACATTTTTATGTGGTATTTTTTAAGATTTTACACATTTATTTCTACTCTAATCCTACAAAATCATCTGTGAGCGTGTAACTCTGTAATTTTTCTTAGTTTAAGACATTTGTTATTAAAGGTAAAACCATTTCACAATATAATTAGTGTAGTTTACTTGTTTACACAATTAAAATACATTTAAAAACTAAACAAAACTAAACTAAAAATATGGATGTAACCTAATTTGGTATAAAGCTTGTAATATTGATCATATTTAATCACTTAAAGCTACATAAGCAACAGAACAATAATATAAAATAGATAAATCAAAAATTAAATAACATTTACAATAGTAAATGATGATCAGGTTTTAAGATTTATTAAATAAAAAGGTAAAATAGAAATTGAGTATGTCTGAGATGGGGAGTAAATGAATTAAAACTGTTATAAAACAGTTACAAACATTGAAAAATGAAGATAACTTTTTATTAAACTAATGAAAGCAGTGAATCAAACCTATAAACATTGATTCCCACATTAAAATAAAGAAATTCAAACTTTGAAGTAAAATTTTAATATCAGTTGCTTAAGAAAACTTGAAGCTGAAACTAACTTTTTATTTAAAGTAATTCAATTACTAATTAAAACTGATTATTCCCAAGAGCTTTGCATTTGACATAATTTTAAATACATGTTTTTTCATTTGAACACTTTTTCACCACTGAAATTGCTGAAAAATCATATAAATCTAATTTGTATGTTTATATTGTGTTGAACTAAAGCCATGCTGTATAAAAGTCTAAATTCTTTTCTCCTCTTCCTGTTCTGCTGTATCTAATCGGACCCGGTTCAGTTAAAGCCCGGCTGCTTTGGTATGATAGTTATTTAGAGATGAGCGTCTTCAGATACTGATACTGATCTCATGCATTCCTCTGAAGCTGAGACCTGACCACAGGTACTGTCTCAGCAGGACATGAGGACACAGGGACACCGGCCGGGTTCTGATCCGATCCTCTGGTTCTGGTGTCAGAGAGAACTGAGCTGTAGATAAACAGAACCCTGTATCGGCCGGTTCTGGATCTGTTTAGGGTCCAGATGCTTCTGATTTAGATGCGTTAGAGTCCAAGAGACTGGAAGAAACTGGGAATTTGGGTATTTTTTCTTGGCAGTAAAGAAAAGATACCTTTATTTTGGGAGTTAGTCCAAGAAAAACAATGTACAGTATTGATATTATTTGTATATAGGATTGTCAATCTATCTAGCTTTGTTCATGTTTTTGGATGTAGCTAAAAATCTATTGTATTGTTTACAATTATAGGCAGCTCTGAAAAAAATAAGAGATCACTTCAGTTTCTGAATCAGTTTCTCTGGTTTTACTATTTATAGGTTTATATTTGAGTAAAATGAACATTGTTGTTTTATTCTATAAACTACAGACAACATTTCTCCCAAATTCCAAATAAAAATATTCTCATTTAGAGCATTTATTTACAGAAAATGAGAAATGGCTGAAATAACAAAATAGATGCAGAACTTTCAGACCTCAAATAATACAAAGAAAACAAGTTCATATTCATAAAGTTTTAAGAGTTCAGAAATAATCAATATTTGGTGGAATAACCCTGGTTGGTTTTTAATCATAGTTTTAATTTCATGCATCTTGGCATCATGTTCTCCTCCACCAGTCTTACACACTGCTTTTGGATAACTTTATGCTCATCCATCTTCCTCTAAAAGACTTGTAATTGTTTCTGCATTATGTGCAACGTTGTGAAGGAGAACACATAATAATATTGGGAGCAACACAATAATAGTTTTTTTTATAACTACCAAAGTAGCATAAAAACTAGTCATGTATGTAGTTAAAACTATACAAATAGCAAATACAGTATAGTTAGCCTTAAGGCCAAATTATATCATAATAATTTGATAATTTATATGCAGAGAGCAGCTGCTATGATTGGAAGTATAAGTGCAGGCAGCTGCGTAGGGCGCTCGCACAGGCATTGACTCGATGCAGAAGTATAAACCAGTATAAATCTTCAGATGTTTCTGATAAAGTGGCCAGGTATCTTTACGGTGTGATGTCTCTCTCTCCAGCAGTGAGTCCAGTGAACCACAGTGAGGGGTCCAGTGGGATCTGTGGCTGAGGGTGCGAGCGGGATGTTTGGGCAGAGCGGCGTTGGTGTTGGTGGCGTTGGTGGAGGCGGTGTGAACAGGCACTCGGGCGTGGCTCCGGGTTCGACGACGTGGACGATGGTTAACCCACCGAGCGCCAGGGATAACCCCCCCGCAGCCCATCCAGACTACATCCTGCAGCTGGTCAGCGACGTCCGCAACTTCGCCGACGTCTTACTGACCCTCAAAGAGGCGTTCCAGTCTACAGGTGAGAACTACTAACTTACTATACACTCCTAAACCCCACCCCCTCTCACTCTTCTGAATTACCATACTCCAAACATACAGCTCTGGAAAAAAGTAAGCACTTAAGAGCGCTTAAATTTTTTTATTTTCTTTGATTTTACCAAATTAAAACCTCTGGAATATAATCAAGAGGGAGATGGATGATCACAAACCATCAAACCACCAAACTGAACTGCTTGAATTTTTACACCAGGAGTAAAGCAGCATAAAGTTATCCAAAAGCAGTGTGTAAGACTGGTGGAGGAGGAGAACATGATGCCAAGATGCATGAAAACAAAAACTGTGATTAAAAACAACCAGGGTTATTCCACCAAATATTGATTATTTCTGAACTCTTAAAACTTTATGAATATGAACTTGTTTTCTTTGTATTATTTGAGGTCTGAAAGTTCTACATCTTTTTTGTTATTTCAGTCATTTCTCATTTTCTGTAAATAAATGCTCTAAATAAAGATATTTTTATTTGTAATTTGGGAGAAATGTTGTCTGTAGTTTATAGAATAAAACAACAATGTTCATTTTACTCAAACATAAACCTATAAATAGCAAAATCAGAGAAACTGATTCAGAAACTGAAGTGATCTCTTCATTGTTTTTCCAGATCTGTATAAGTTTATATATGATGTTAAATATCTCACATAGAAGAGTTTTACCATGTTTAGAATCTGAATCTGATGCTTCTCAGTCTCTTGTATAAATGAAATTCAGTACGTGATTAAAGGAACAATCAGTAATAAATTAGAGCTAGTGTGTGCAAAGGGTACAGAAGTCTTGTTTCCTTAAACTGAATTTACTTTAGCTCCACCCACTGAGGCAAGCGATGACCAGTCTAACTCTGTTGCTAATCAGTAAATATATATACTTTTTAATTTACCTAAATGATCGTCTCTACTACAGTAGTAGTAGTAGTGGTGGTGGTAAATTACCTAGTTATGGTTAACAACCCTTACTGAAGCTCAGTGATTACCTGTTGAGCAGAAAAATAGGCAGCCTGTCTATTTCTAGATTATTGTGTTCTATACTTGGCAAACCACGGTGTGGAAATGGCTATAAGTAAGTTTGGAGGTTACATCCGACACCATGCCCAAATACACGGCTAAACGGGACCATAAACTTTTTATGAATTAAATGAATGTTTCTCAGAGTCCAGGACTTCCCCTGTAAAACCCTTATCTACAGTCATATGTAGTCGTGAGTGTCTGTGGGGGGTTGATGGGGTGTGCTTTGTGTTGGGCCGGTATCGCTGAGAGCTGCAGGTCTCTGTTACTGAGGTGTGAAACGTCCCTGTAGGACTGACTGCAGCACTTCCTCTCCCTCTGTTTACCTGTTTACTTTCCACATCTCACACACCTGTCCTCATTTCTAGTATTTATTAACTCATTCACTTTATATTACCACAAACAGCTCATTAATGTTCTCATTAATGTTATTTATTTAATGTATTTTCTACATTAATATTAAAGAGATAAAAGTGATTAAGGGACATATAAAATTACGTAGTAAAAAGTAAAAAAGTGTTATTCCTCCACTTTAATCCCCTGATCTAAACCTGATGAACTGAGATTAAAATATACTAAGAGTGTGCACAGATCTATCCTCAAAGAAAAATCTGATATTTAGAACAGTCTAAAGTAGAAAAAATGAAGAGAGCACTTCAGTTTCTGAATCAGTTTCTCTGATTTTGCTATTTATAGGTTTATGTTTCAGTAAAATGCACATTGTTGTTTTATTCTATAAACTACAGACAACATTTCTCCCAAATTCCAAATAAAAATATTCTCATTTAGAGCATTTATTTACAGAAAATGAGAAATGACTGAAATAACAAAAAAGATGTAGAACTTTCAGAGTTCAAATAATGCAAAGAAAACAAGTTCATATTCATAAAGTTTTAAGAGTTCAGAAATAATCAATATTTGGTGGAATAATCCTGGTTTTTGATCACACTTTTTCATGCATCTTGGCATCATGTTCTCCTCCACCAGTCTTACACACTGCTTTTGCCTTTACTCCAGTTCAGTTTGGTGGTTTGATGGCTTGTGATCATCCATCTTCCTCTTGATTATATTCCAGAGGTTTTCAATTTGCTAAAATCAAAGAAACTCATCATTTTTAAGTGCTCTCTTATTTTGGTTCTGGTTAGTTTAATACTTTTTGTTTGTGTAGAGCTTTAATATAGTCTTCAAAATTATATTTACAATGTAAAAAAATAATAAAAAGTAAGGAAAAACACACTGAATGTGAAGAGACTGGTGCTGTATGTGTATTCCCCTGTTGTGTTGCTGTATGCTGATGCTAGATGCAATCGATTTCTTTATTTTCCCAGCTAATAATAGGCCGTCCCCCTCGGAGACGCTGGGATTTGTGGGTATTTAGTGGTTGTTTTTGGGTGGGAATATTGTAGTTTAGCTCCATAAATGGTAAATAAGTTCAGACGGAGGAACAGAGCTCATATTCTGACTCTGTAAATATTTTATATTTAGAGTTTATATTGAATTAGAGCTGTGTTTCTCCTGCGTGTGCTACAGTTACAGTTCAGCAGTTGAGAGTTGTGAAAGCTGTGAGTTGTGAAAGCAGTGATGAAAGCAGTGGGCGGGGTTTAGTAGTAATAAAGTGTTGGAGTGTTTGGACTGTAAGTGGAGCCGGGCTGGGTGTACTGCAGTGTTCTCCACACAGCAGGAGATCCAGCACCATCCCATAATTTCATATTTTCATATTTTCATCTGCACACATTCAGCAACTCTTCAACTACCATACAGGCCTGGACAGAATAACGGAAACACTTAAAACACAGGCTCAGCCACTTTTTGTGTGCTCTTTTGTTTTCTCTTTAAGAGTGTATCAGTGTGTGTAATAGTGTAAGAGTGTGTATATATGTATGTATGTGTGTGTAATAGTGTGTGTAATAGTTTAAGTGTGTGTGTGTGTGTATGAGTGTGTATCAGTGTATATATGTGTGTATAAGTGTGTATGTGTGTGTCAAAGAGTGTATGTATGTATATGTGTGTGTGTGTATTGTACTGTTGGAAAATAGTGATGGGGTTGTGTGTGTGTGTGTATCAGTGAGCTGTGATTGGCTGCTGAGTGAGGGGTTGTGCAGGGCTGTGATTGGTTGCTAGGTGTACTGCACACGTGTGTGTGTGTGTGTGCTGTAGTGATGGGGCTGTGCTGGGCTGTGATTGGCTGCTAGGTGCGCGGCGTGCACGCGTATGTTTGTTTTTAGTGGTGATGGGACTGTGTTGGGCTGTGATTGGCTGCTGGGTGTGGTGCACACGTGTGTGTTTGTGTTAAGTAGTGATTGGGCTGTGATTGGCTGCTGTGTGTGCGAGAGTGTAGAGCGTTCCTGTGGTTGCGGGGTGGTTCTGTGGGGGTTCTGTATGGTGATTTACAGTGATGAGCTGACTGACCCCACACTGACTCCGGACAGCACATCGTTAGTGTGCGGGTTTGGCCAGAACCACCAAACCCAACCCAACCCAGCAGAACCGCTGTGGAATGATGGAGCTCCAGCCGGTACTTTAGGGGGGGGTCAAATGCAGTCAAATCCTCACAGCAGTGTGAGTTTAATCTGTAGTAGATCAGGATAAACTCCAGATTTAACCTGCATTATTCTGTGTTCCCAGACTGTAATTAATACAGCGCTGCCTGAGGGCCTGAAGATCCCCAGCATCCAGTGCTGAATATCAGCCTTATATACAGGCGTTCTCCAGATTCTACTATAATGTTTTTATTATAATAGTAGATGTAAATAGTGGGATATCAAAGGTCTTCACTTTTACTATGGGGAACATTTTTCTAAATTAGTTCCACAATATTTATACACTCCATCCCTCTCTGATATATCATACACAATCATGTGAATTAGTGTAAATCACTTTTTTGCAGCTGTTTATTAGTAGTATTTATTTTCCCAGACATTTGTTGCAACATTTCCATTTAGTTTAAATTGTGGGAGTGTCACCATAAAAATTTGCATCTCTGTGGTGCTGCTTATAAGAGGCGTGGACCTGTTTTTCTCTATAAAGCTGCTTAATTGAATTGAATGTGTTAAGCAGATTAAACATTAAATATTTTAGGATAAATCTGTCTGTCATTAAATAAAAGTCTAAATAAACACTAGAAACTTCAGTTTTCTATATTATTTGCATTTTTCCCCTATGTCACTAATATTTCTGATGTAAAGTTGTGCAAAATAGACTTCAAATTTCCACTACATGGATTTTTTCCTAATGTTTCAAAAACATAAACAGTATTATAGTGTATGATACGATATGCCACACCCCTGAAGAACTAAACACTTAAGCTAAAAGAGCTAAATAAAGCTATATAGAATTCACCAATTACACTTTATTATGACTTAATGTAAGTGAGCTTAGTCTGGTACCTTTTATATATTGCATTTTTTAGAGATCAGAGTTTAAGATAATCAGATCTGATCAGACGGGTCTTATTCTCCCGCTGGAACAGATGTGTTTTGATGTTGTTCTGCAGTTTCAGTCTCGGCGCTGGTTCTGCACTCTGTTAGAGTCGGGTTTCGGTTCAGGCGGGTCCGGACTCGCCCGATCGTCATCTGTTTCTACAGCAGAGGAAATGCCTGAGGGCGTCTGGGTACGCTATTAAACCCCGCGCTGAAATAACGTAACACCAAATCACCAACCAAAACCAGCTTTTAATAATTACAGCTAAACATATAGATCACCTGCCGGATCACTGTCCTTCATTAGGTCTCAATTATAGCTTGTTTAATATGTGGACATAAAATTATATCACAATATATTTCAGGGTATTTTTGTGATAGCTATATCCTCTGTGATTTTTTGTATTTATTGGAAGAACATATTTCTTCAACAAACTGGTTTCTGGGGTAATTTTCTCTTTTATGGGGGTTTTTATCCTCTGTGATTTTATTCCCGTCCAGAACGATCATGTAGGTGTTTTTCTCAGACGTCCTCTGAGAAAATTACAGGCTGAATTATCTACTGTTTTTCTCTGAACTCCGTGCTCCTCCGGTAATTTTAGTCCCGTCCGGACGCACATCTCTGAGTTTCTTCTCCTCGC